>NW_005841965.1:1230044-1231363 GCF_000455745.1 Alligator sinensis
GCGGGGGGGGCCCGAGTCAGGATGGGGGAAGGATAGGGGGATGCAGGCAGTGTTCAAAGGGGGTTGGTGGGGTCCAGAAGGGATTGGGGTGATTAGAGAGGCTCTTGCCATCCACAGGAGGAATGCAACCTCTTTCCCCAAACCACCAAGACTCCCCAATTTCTCCATCCAAGATGAACAACCCCTGCTGGGCCCTCCCTCCTCCCCCAACTTACTTGCTCAGTCCCCAGCACTGGCAAATGCCAGTAAAACTGGCATGAGAAGTGGCTTGTGGGAGGAAGGGTTTGGCAGGCTTGGTGGAGGGGTGGGGGCTTGGATGGTCTATGGGGCAGGGGAGGCATTGTCTGTTTTGGGGTGGGGGAGGGTCCAGGAGGCTAAAAATAGTCCAGTCCCAGGTAGGGGCTAAGGAAAGTACAGCCCTGGGGCTGGGGCCAGTAGGTGGGCTTTCCCAACCCTGGGGCTGTGCTGAGAACTATGCAGAAGTTCAGGACAGTTACGTATATCTCAGAAGTAGGTATAACTTAGATCAGGATGACCATTTTTAGACCTATCTAGCTGTCCTGAAGTTATGTACAGTTCGCACTTAGATCCACCTGGACAAATTAAGATAGATCGCATGGCCATTTTTAACACCATCTAACTTCCCCACTAACCTTCCCCAATGCCTGTACCTAACCTTAGACAAAATTTCAAATGCAATGACCTGAAGAAGAATGTATTGCATTCGAAAGATTGTCTAAGTCTATTTCAACCATGAGGTTGGTCAAATAAAAGATATGATCCACAGAAATCCTTGTCTTTCACATATTTCTAGGACTATCACTTCAACACCAATAAATCATAAAAAGACTTTTAAAAGTGTTTAGCCATAATAAAGAAAACAATACTACATGAATTCAGAAAATGAAAAGATACCACAAAACTGGTCTCAATACAGACAGAAGTCACTAAATCAGAAATGGTAAATACAAGGACAGTACATAGCATAGAACTGCAGTGCTAATATGCCCAGTTAAAAACCCTTGGTGTGGGAGTTTAGACAGCAGGCCTGTGCTCAGTGGCTAGTATTCACTTTGGATTCAGATTCATCCGATTCAGGACACAGTGTTTCAAATCTGGGATTTGAATCAGTTCTGAATTGATTCTGCCAAATCTCCAAATCACCCAGGGTGCTCTCCCAGCCGGGCAATGGCTATCCTGCCCACCCCACCTCATGGCACTTGGGGGAAAAAAAGCCCCAGATCACGGGGTGCTGCCGGGCAGGGGGGCAACCCCCGCTGCCCCCCGTGGCCCCACACTGCATGGGGGGCTCTGCATGA
>NW_005841965.1:1231480-1233601 GCF_000455745.1 Alligator sinensis
TTCCTGCTGGTGGAGGGGGCAATTCCCACTGCCCCCCACTGCCCTGTGCCATATGGGGGGCTCTGCATGAGGCCCCTGAAACCCCAAGGCTGCTGCAGGAGCGATGAGTCCCAGGGTTTTCTCATTTGTTTTTTTTTTAAAGGGCCGGAGCTGCAGTGGGCAGGGCAGTCATGGGGGGTGGGGGAGCAAGGGGGCAGTTGGGGGATGCTCATGCAGAGCCCCCCATGCACTGTGGTGCAGTCAGGGGCAGCAGGGATTGCCCCCCTCTGAGGGAGCAGGTGGGGGTTGGGGGCTGGCACGGGTCCTCCCATGGTCCCCTCCTCTAATCTCCCCTCCCCCACCCCTACTTACCAGCTCTGAGTCTGGCTGCAGATCCCAGCTGCAGCTACTGGGGTCTGGGGTCCAAATAATTGCTCTTTTCCAAAGATTCAGAGAGCTTTGAATTGATTCAAACCTTTTAATTGGTCCCCTGATTCGATTTAGATTTGGAGATTCAGCCACTGAATCAGGCCAAATCTCCTCCAAATCAAATCACCACCTGAAGCTTTGCACAGCCCTATTGGAAAGCCTTTTTGTGACTTCAGTGCTCAAGACACTTTGAAAACTAATGATTTATCCTAAGTACCTGACATAAGTTTAAGATCTATGGTGTGATAATTGGAAAGCAATGATATACCTTGAAATGCCCAAAAGTATTAGAACATGGTAAAAACAAATAAAATATTTCCACCACAGTGAAAACTTTTTGCCTTTAAATGGACATGGCATTCCAAGCTTTCATCTGCAGTTTCATTTTTTTTCTTAACTGTTCCAAATAACATTGCACAGACAAAGACCAGAATCCTTCTAAAATGATGAACAAGACCTACAATAGCTCTTCATTCAGTTTTGATGATCTATGGTACAGTTAAGAGTATGTTTTAACACAGGGAATCACTGGAATAGAACAAATATATGTACAATAGCAGTTTCATTTAAACATTTCAAGTTCAAAGATGATAGATATTATAGGTGAGATTTTAGAGGACAAAAAGCATCTGACAGTGACTCCTGTAATCTACTTCGACAGATGTTTTCAGCAATTAGGACAAATACTCTTCTTGAATTGGACCTTAAAGCACAATAGAAGCGAACTTTCCCCTGTAGTACCAGTTCTTCCTTCATTAATCATTTTAGTTGCACTTATACTTTGATAATGATTACCCTCTTTTATAATTTTACTCATTCTCCATCTCAACTTATGAATGTAATGATAAATAATAGCAGTAATAAATTACATCACACATAGTGTTTTTCTCCAGATAATCTCAAAAGCACTTTTCATGCATTAATAATGTAAGGCACAAAGTAACCCTGTGTACTAGGCATTTCACCAGTTTTACAAATGAGTAAACAGAGCTACAGTGAGGTCAACGGATTTACTCAAGGTCACATAACAAGTCACTGGAACAGCTGAAAAAAAGAAATCCAAGAATCCTGATGCCCTTTTCTCAGCCAAATGCCTTATATTTTGAATGTACCATAACAATTCAAATCAATCAACAAAACTGTATGGCTAAGTACTGTAGCTCAACTTGCTTTCTCCATAAAGTTCCTATGATACCATATGCTATGACCACATTTGATTTTGAAAATTAGCTTACCATAGCAGGAATACTTAAATTATTAAAACCAGTAGTAATGTTGTCTAAGAAAGGAGTTCTAAATCATGTGCAACACCTACGTAAATAATGACTGCTTGAAATAATCTAATTCCTTATTCATGAATGTCATAATCAAAAACAGTTACCACAAAACCAGGTACACAAGAAAAAAAAACCCATTGAAATCTCCCTCTCTTGATTTCTTGAGCAAGATAAGAGCACAGAAGGTGTAATGAGCAGACGGTATATCATGAGAACTGGTGAGAGAGGGCATGTAAGGAAGATTTTGGAAGCTGAGGTGGAGATCAGATCTTGAGGCAGACCAAAGCAACAATGAGAAGATAACATAAAAGCTGATCTGGAAGGGATAAGCGAAGATGGGTCAAGGTGGAAGGACAAGGGACACAAGATAAGAGGAGATGGAAGGCTATAATTAACTCAGTTACAGACCCCCAAGACCTGAGACTAGAGAAAGGGA
>NW_005841965.1:1233611-1243821 GCF_000455745.1 Alligator sinensis
AGAAAGAAATGGAAGTTACTATAAAACAAGGACCATGATGTCAGTCAAGACTTCTATTAACAGGAGTCCATGTACCATTAACATGACTATTAAACTGTGTAACAGGGGTCAAGGGACCCTGTTACTACATGAGGCAAAATACAGCAGGCAAGGCCTACAAAGTGCTTAAGGTAGCTGTGAAAGTACCAGCTGCAGAGAAGTAAGCAGTAAAGGGGAAGATCGAAAGAGGAGCTAAAGAGCTTCAGTGACCTGTCTGAGGCAAGATGGTATAAAGGCTTGGGTTAAATGTTTTCTGTACTTGTTTTGACTGAAGGTTTGAATGTGGCTACTGGGGTAAATGGAGGCCATGGGTGGGGTGCCTGGGAGGCACTCCATGCCATAAAGGGCTGATGGTCTGTGTGCATAGTACTTCATAGGCTGAAGGCAACCCAGATGGCTGAACCCAGAGTGTTGAAACCAGCATAAGGCCATAGGCTTGTGAGACATGCAAGACGTGGGAAGGCTGGAAACCAAGATTGGGACCAACAGGGCCTAGTGTAAGAGGCAGGACCAGTGGTCCAGTACAGAGAAAGAGAGATGGTGTTCAGAGGGGTTGGAGCCCTCGAGTCAAGTGAGTCACTTTGGCTAGACTGATAATAAGAGATGTAGTCCTGTTCTGGGCAAGGAAAGGAGCCCAATGATGAGTAGGACAAGATGAAGCAGCCAGAACTCACACTAGCCTCTGAGGGCAGCCTCTCCAACCGGATAATTATCTCAAGGCAAGCAGGACAAGAGGAGTCTCTAGGGGACACAATGGCCAGCCTTGAAGGTCAGGTTCTGTCACAAGGTGTCTCAAAAAAAGACCTGAGCATACTTTGCCTGACCCATAGGAAGTATCTGTCTGCTAAAAAAGGTACACTTTTAAATTAGAATTAAATGATGTTATTCAGGGAGTCAAATGAAGGATGCATATCAAAAGGCAAATCAGCCTAGCCTCTCTTACAAGCCCAGGCTTGTCACCAAAAAGCAAATTCCACAAACAGAAAGCAAGTAAAAATGATGAATTTGTGGATGAACTTGGGCTGAGCTTGGCAATTTTGGTGGGTTAACTGAGTCCCTGATGAGAAACTAAATTGTGATTGAGATCTGGAACTAAGCTCTGAAACAAGACTACTCAAAAATATAACAGAATTGACACGGCAATTTGAATTTGCTGAGGAAGCATGTCACCCAATCCCAAGTAAAGCTGTAAACATGCTGTAAGTAGCAGTAGTCACACATTGCGAATAAGCAAAGAGTGAATAGCATTCTGACACTGTGAACATGGCAGAGAATCCCAAATGCTACAAAAAAGATCAGAAGTGGAGCTCAAAATTGGAATCCACAAGAAAAGAGAGCATGGGGATACACACATTGTAACCAGTACAAGCCAAGACAATGCCTATCAGTTGGAAGCAACAAGCACATAAGCTAGACACTAAAATGGCTTATATCACTTTACACTAGTACAAAGGAATTCTTCATAAGTACAACAGACAAAGCTGCATTAGAAGATGAAGGGTCTATAAATCTGAAAATAACATAGAACATTTACAAATTAGGTAGAGGGACAAGCCAATGTATTACCCAAACCAGAAATATTAGCACTGGAAGAGAAGCTTCTGGCAGCAGAAAATAAACAGATTAAACTCAGGGTTTCCAATTATGAATTAAGCCCCATTAAATAACAAATACTTTAACTGTATGAGTAAACAGCAAATTAAGAAAAGACACAATCTGTAATTGCACAGGGGGAAGAAGTATGAATTCAAGAGTTAAGAGTTTCAAATTCTTAGTCTTATTGGTGGTACATAGGATAAAAACAATTAGAGGAGGAGTTTAAGAACCTTTTTGAGAATATCCAGGGAGATAGGAAAGCTGTCAACAGAATATAGAGTTGGGCTGCAAGACCCCAAATTGTCACCAATTATTTTTAACCTAAGGTAAACACTTAAATGAGAAATTTGGTAAGTTCATTACTTTAAAAAACAGAGCAAGTAAAAGAATCTGAAAGGATACACTCATCAGTCACCGCAGAAAAGAAATAGAACCCTTTGCTTATTGATAAAATAAGGAATATATGAACATGTAAACTATTTCCAATCTCAAAGAAAAATTTGGGGAGAGACTGTTTATCCCATTTGTTCCGAATCTTGATGAATCAGCAGGATTTAGGCAGGTGCACAAAGCAAAGAGTATCAGTAGGCCCATCTAACGTCTCAGAATACCTAAGACGCTCATAGAACGTTGACACTTACTTTGTATAGCTAATAGGAAAAACAAACAGAAAAGCTGCAAATTATATTCTAATATTTATATTTACACTAGCAATAAAAAATGCTCTCAATTTTGCATCTGAAATAGAGACCTGAGCATTTGTAATTAAAATGTAAAATAACAGAGTATTTCACTGTTTAGCCCTAATGTTAGGGGGGAGACAGGTTTTTTGTCTGGGTCTTATTTTTCTGCAAAGCTTCAGAAAACAGAAAAGAAATTTTTTTCCTCAAAGGGCCAAAAATCATTCAGAAGGAAGGTGTGGCAGCTCTACTAGCTGGGATCAAACATATTTTGGAACCTACCATTATGTAGAAAAGTTCCTTCTCCATTTTCTATTTCTTCCCCATTTTTCCTTTGTACATTCTCCACATTTTCACAGCTTGTGTTCAACAAGTTAGAGCTTAGAGCCATAAATAGAGAGAAAAATCTGTGGACTCAATGGCTTATTCAGAGACATGTTTAGTGTCAGGAATGGATCCACAATACCTGTACTGCTTTTAATATAGCTTTGAACATAGCTCAGTGTATTCCAGCTTTATTTACTGTGGAAGCCCTGAGATCAATGCATAGCTCACCACAGGGTGCTGTTTGGAACAAGATTAAAACCTATGAATGAAGAATTTGGTGGCGGAGGGGAAAGAAATCTTAGACTGGATTCTGCCATTTTTAAACCAGTCTATGTATGCTGAACTTCTGCTCTGTTATGGGTATAGACTGGTTTCTGATCACTTAGACCATTTTTACATGTGTTGTGGGAATCAGCACTAGGCATTTTAGTTAGCGAGCTGTGCTAATTAAAAGTGCCCGTGCATAAGTAAGATTAGTATTAGTTAATACTTCTTAATCTTACTCAGTTCCAGGCACTTTAATTAGTGAGCTGCACTAATTAAAGTGCCTGTGCACTTAATAAGATTCTAATTAAAAGTGCCCATGCGTAACCTGTCCCTGCACTGAAAAAATGGCAGTGGGGTACTTTATTTCAAAGCTCAAACGTGTTTTTGTTTCAAAGCACCCTGCCATTTTTTCAGCATGTAGATGCACTACATCACTGATACACATGATGCAGAAGGCTGCCAGAGCACATTAATTTCCAAGCTCCAGCAGACTTGATTGAGTCTGCTCCAATGTGTTGGATTTCCATTGCATCAAAGCAGGCTCCAGTCATGTATATAGGAGCCCTTATGCTGGTAAAAGTGTAAGGTCTGTACCTGGCTTTAATGAGAAGGTTACATGGAAATTTAAAAACAAGGAAGTTTACACTAAAATGTGACTACAAGAAAATGGTGAAAGGCCATATAAGAATTTATGATCCAACAGCTTTTACTTACAAGCTATTTTAGTAAGATTCCAAGTACTTTTTACTGTATTTTGTGCATATTAAATGTTTACTACAAAACAGACTGGTAGTCTGTCTTTGAAACTGCCTGAATACTGTTCCTAATACCCACATTCCAGATTTTGGGAAAGTTTGAAAAATGTTATTTGGAAATTCCTAAACACAGAGAACTTTGTTCTGTGCTTCAACAAGATAGTCAACAGAGGTGTGGGAGAGGGCAGTAAACCAGTACCCCATGATGTGTGCCACCAGAACCACAACTGGAAGATAGGGTCCACCATGTTGGAAAATTAGGCCCATAATGTTAAACAAGATGCAGCACACTTTTCACTTAGAAAAATATAGGAATATTTTGAGTAAGTAAATGAGCTGACATAGTTCATGAAATCCACGTGACTGGATGGTTTATCAATAATAAGCCAGGATGAATTTTACTGGATGAACTCTGATCTCTACGGGATGAAATCTGATTTTTTGTCTGGGAGTCAAGGGATCAGAGTTATTCTCTTAGCTCTGCATTTCTGCCTTATTTTATGATGTGACAAAAAATAAATCACTTAAGCTCTGTACCCGTTTACCAGATGTAAAGTGAACATATTACCACAACTCCACAGGGTGGTGTTAAAGCTCATGCTTATTCTCAGTATTATTCTTACAAAAATAATATGCCTGAATAAAAGAAACAAAGCATTATTCCACAACATTTGAGGGGGCCTTTATGCTGCTTCAGCATTTTTTTATTTTTTCTTAAACAAATGCACAAAGCAGCAATATGTACTTTGCAAAAACAGAAATGTCTTGCTTAAAAAAAAGTAACATGAGAGCTGTGATTTTACAGCACTGCTATTATATGCTATTCACTGTTGTACCCATTTTAAACATCTGGGTCTATCTGTCTCACTGAAATAAACAGTATAATGAAGCAGGCAGAAAACTGTGGTAGTAACACAAAAAGGCTCCAGCATTGAATAAAGATGACTGTTTTTGATACTCTCATTTCCATTACTGCTCATAGCAGTTCTAGAGATTGTTTAAGGAGCTGATAAACAAACCATAGAGCATGCATTTCTAATGGTCACTGAGTAAATGAGAAGGAATGCTCTGCTTTATTAAAATGCAGACTTGAATGGATTTTAGTCTGGATAACTTACATAATATTGTTGGACTTAGATTTCCTTTGTTTCCCATATACGGGGCTAAAAAGAAATAAGAACAGCTACAGAGATATTATTCTGAGGTCATTACATTCTCTGAGGAAATACCAGTTTCAGAGACTCCATTGCTTCCAAGGCCAATTAAAAAAAATCACAAAGGATTCCTCACAGTGCTGTTTACAATAATGGTCTTCAAAAAAAAGACAAAAGAATGGTTATTTACTTTCCACTGAATTTGTTGCATGGCTGTATGAGCAAGGAAGTATACTCACAAAGACATACAGTACCATTTTGGAATAACTTGCCTTCATTAAATACCTTAGATTCTGTAAATAAACTGAACTTTGCTGTAATGTTTCAAGGCTGTTCACCTAGCCATTCAAGGCCAAATGCTTTCTACCTGAGTGACTGTGACCAGGAGATGATGGAGAGGTGTAAATGATATTGGCATATAATAGAATCCAGGTCTATAATATTTTGTGGGTTCAGGAAAATAAGTGTGGGGAGACACAACATGCTTGCTGTAGAATAATTCATTCTGGACTTTACTCCATAGTAAATTTACTCCATAGTATGCCATAACAAAGAGCAGACACAGAACCAGCTGTCTGGAGCAGGCTTCATAAAGTAAGCATTATTATAGAGCCCATTAGGGGAATAAGTAAATGGCTACTTCAGAATGAAATGGATCAAAAGAGTGGACACACAATGCATTTCTTCTCGTAACTTCTTTCCATGATAAAGTTAGCATGGGTGAATCGTGAATCCAGGATTTTGTAAAGGGGGGTGTGGTGTGGGAACAGTGACTGGCACTGCAGGAGTGACTGCACCCCTGTTCTCAGCTTCCTCCTGCCCCACTGAGGCAGGCAGACCATGCCACAGGAACAACAGCTAGGGACTTTTTTTTTTTTAAGTTCTTTACTCTTCCCCTCATATACACACTCCACTCTTGGCATCCCCTCCCTTCTCTTCCATGCTGAACAGTGGCAGCTCCAGAGCCACTTCTGACCTGCTCCAGCCGGGAACAGTGGCAGTAGGTAAGTTCCTCCTACCTGCTCAGTCTCCATGGTTGTTCCCTACCAACCTGGCAGCTGGCTCAGGGGAGGGAAACCACCTGCCACTGTCCCTGGCTGAGCCTGGCTCCCTGCACAATCTGGCTGGAGCAGGGCAGAAAGGACTCTAGAGCTCCCCACACCCCAGGTCAGCTGGAAACAAAAGCAGTTGCAGGAAAGGGAAGGGGCTAATAGGAGAGGAGGGCATGTGCTGCTGAGCACAGAGGGAAAAGAGAAGGAGGGAGTTCTTACCTACTTCAGGGACTTAAAATCCCTGGCTGCTGCTCCCATGGTCAGGTCCAAAAGGGCAATGCAGCAGTGCCACTACTGCCCCTTCGGATCCACCCTTGCAAGTCAATACACATTTTACAATGATAACTTCCCCCTGGATTCAAGTGATTTACTACATAGAAGGGCATTAGGCATTGGTTTGCTCTGCCTTTACTAGGTACTAATATGTCACATGTCTACAGTGTAATTCTTTCAAAATAAACATAGTAATATATTTCTATCCTTAAGATTATTTGGAGTGAATGAATGGTGTATTTAGCCACAAAGCCATAGTTATGGTTATACCAGGAGATTCATTTATTTTTTTTACTATGCTTTCAAACAAGAGAATGGTATAGGACTGATGTCTTGGAACAGAAATACAGATTTGCCCCCAAAGGCCCAATTTAAGACCCAAAGCAGCTTTTCAAGTTACCAAAAGCACTGGCTCAGATATTAGATAAAAACCCATATGCACAGAGTGTTTAGTATTCCCTTTACGTGAAATTCCAATTCAGCATTTTGGGCAAGAAATGCCCTATAGAACATGTTAATCAAAAGCCTTTTGAAAAAGTGTGCTTATCTATTTTAAAGAGTGAAGATAAACCATTGTTGATTGTTAGTAAGCAATTGTAATGACTTTCCTAAAGGAAAATTCAAGGCTCACATTTCTACATGATAAAATAAAAAACATGTTTATTGTTTAGCTCTTATCAGAGATGTGCAGAAAAGACAGCTTACACAATAACCTGTTACTGTTTTTGACATAGTTATTTGAACAAATGATAATTATCTAATGTCCTGGGTCAATACAAAGTATCGTATTAACTTCAAAAGACTTTGGATTGGGTAAAATATAAAATATTTAGGGACCATTTCATTTTTGTTAGTTTTAGCTTCCTGAATTGCCCTTAATGTCATGTGATCAGGAAGTAAACCATGAGGCTTATGTCCCTGGTCCGAATCAGAATAGCTTTTGGGTATGGGGTCTGACATCTTTTTATGGCCTTTTCCCCACACTTACCCTGTCACAAAATCTTCAAAAAGTCATTGTTTCCTCCCAATGCAGACCAGAAAATCCATTTTCTTTACAGCTATGTTAATGACCATGTTAAAAATCAGAAACAGCTGTACTGCAAGTCTCAACCTTCTAAGAAGATTTTTTTAGGTATTAAAAGAGCCAGAACTTGCAATGGGTGCTTCTTTTGTATTCACACAATCTGATATACCTAAAAGATAACTTCTAGAAGACAATGCTGGCTTTGTGATATACTTACAATCTGATATACTTAAAAGATAACGTCTAGAAGCCAGTACTGGCTTTATGAGATGGACCACTAGGAAACACCAGATAATTAAAAAAAAATGCAATGCAAAACAGAATTTTCAGGGCCTGAAATTTTAGAAGAGAGGAGAGAGTTAAGAATCACAGGATAGAAAACAAGCCCACTGTAGAACTGGCAACAGAGGGACTGCTAGTACTTAAATCCCTCAGCAGATTGAGGGAAGTGATTCTTCCCCTCTCTTTGGCACTGTTGAGGCCACATCTGGAATACTGTGTCCAGTTGTGCCCTCCCTCCCCCCCCCCACTACAGAAAGGATGTGGACATAGATAACGCATAAGTGTTGACAGTAAGGGGGTACAACTCCACCTTGCTGCCCCTGCTGCTGCCAGGTGCTGGTTCCAGCTGGTCTGCAGCCCCATGCCCCACCATCGGTGCAGAAATCTGGGTGGAAACGTGCTCCCTGTGGCCCCTCCCCACCCACATTGCCTATGGATGTGGACAAATTGAAGACAGTCCAGCGAAGAGCAATGAAAATGGTTAGGGGGCTGGGGCATATGATTTATGAGGAGAGGCTGAGGGAACTGGGCTGATCTAGCCTGCGGAAGAGAAGATCGAGGTAGAATTTCATAGCAGCCTTTAACTACCTGAAAGTTTGCTCCAAAGATGATGGAGTTGGACTGTTCTCAGTGGTGACAGATGACAGAACAAAGAACAATGGTCTCAAGTTGCAGCAAGGGAGATTTAGGTTAGATATTAAGAAAAACTTTCTTACTAGGAGGGTGGTGAAACACTGGGATAGGTTACCTAGAGAAGTGGTAGAATCTCCATCCTTGGAGTTTTCTAAGGCCCAGCTCAACAAAGCCTTGGCTGGAATGATTTAGTTGGGGATGGGCCTGCTTTGAGCAGGAAGTTGGACTAAATAGCCTTATGAGGTTCCTTCCAACCCTAATTTTCTATGATTCTATGATACTGAATAAAACTGGCCAGGACCAGCCAAGCACTGGGGCACTCCACTTGATACTGGCTGCCAACTAGGCATCGAGCCATTGATTACCCTCTGAGCCCGATGATCCAGCCAATTTTCTATCCACCTTATAGTCCATTCATCCTACCCAAACTTTCTTATCTTGTCTGCAACAATGTTATGGGAGACCATAAGAAAAGCCTTGCTAAAGTCAAGGAATATCACATCCACTGCTCTCCCCATGTCCACAGAGCCAATCATCTCATCATAGAAGGCGATCAGGTTGATCAGGCATGACTTGCCCTTGGTTAATCCATCCTTACTGTTAATAATCACTTTCTCCAAGTGCTTAGAAATGAATTATTTGAGGACCCACTCCATAACTTTTCCAGGGACTGAGGTGAGGCTGACTACTCTGTACTTTCCTAGATCAACTTTCTTCCCTTTCTTAAAATGAGCACTATATTTGCCCTTTTCCAATCATTTGAAACCTCCCCCAATTGCCACAATTTTTTTCCAAGATAATGGCCAGTGGCTCTGTGATCCCATCAGCCATTTCCCTCAGCACTCTTGGGTGCATTGCATCTGGCCCCATGAACTTGTACACATCTAGCTTGTCTAAATAGTCCCTAATCTGCTTTTTCACCGCTGTTGGCTACTCACCTCCTCCCCAAACTGTGCTGCCAGGTGCAGTAGTCTGGGAGTTGACCTTTCCTGTGAAGACTGAGGTGAAAAAGGTATTGAGTACGTCAACCTTTTCTGCATTATTTATCACTAGGTTGTCTCCCCCATTCAGTAAGGGACCCACACTTTTCCTGATTTTCCTCTTGTTGCTGATGTACTTCTAGAAACCCTCCTTGTTACCTTTCATACCAGAAAGTATACAAAAGGATGACAAATTCAGCTGTAAATTAACAGGGATGCATGTCTCCAATCCTCCTACACCCCACTTCTATTATATAAAACAATGAGCAACAGAAATTGCACTGAAGTAACAGTAAACAAGTTGTAACATTCCCTTTTTAAGCCCTTTGTTTTATAGTATTTTTCCATGTGTGCTATATTTTATTGGGAAATCTGCTGCAGCCAGCTTGAGATCTGAGAGAATGTGTACATTCTGTATTGGCGCTTAAGGAAGATATGTTTCGATCAAAAAGGCAGTATTTTAGCACAAGGCTTGTTCTTGACAACAAGAATATTTCACTGGTATCAACATATTGAAAGTAAATTATATTCAACATGCACTGTTTAAGTATGATGGAAACACATCATTCACCAAGTTTTTTAGGTAAGTGTAAATACTACAATTCAATGCTGTATATTGGTAAATGTGTCTTTCTTGATTTTATATATCTTAGAACGTACTTCACTGAAAAAAAATTCAGCAAGGCAGAAGGATTAAAGAGATTTTGTACTGAATTTGACACTTAACATCTATTGGTGGTTTTACATCATAAATCTTCATCAAACATATTTCAGTTTTTCTTGCTGAATATATTCACATTCTCAAGCTGCAGGTAATTTAGCATTTCTATCGATAAAGTAACATTACTTTTATCACAATTCTGATTCCATTTTACCTTACACTTGGAAGTAATACTTTGTTTGTGTACTTCTGAAAATAGGGATGGCCAGAAAACAAGTTCTGTTTTGTAAAACTTCTGAAGTTCTGAAATGCACATTTGTTCAGACACAGAATGCAAAATGAGACCTTTCAAAATGTTGTGAAAAAACATAAGAAAGGGATTAACTCAAGTCCAGGAAAGAGATGTTCTGTTCCAAATCAATTAGATGTGTATTGTAATGCATGGACTAAAAAGTCAGCCGGTAGCTGTCCTATAGTCAAAGGGAAA
>NW_005841965.1:1243852-1250403 GCF_000455745.1 Alligator sinensis
GGAGCAGCCTATTTTGCCTGATTTGAAATAGAACCTCCACCTTTGTCTCCCATGTAGTGTAAAAGTTATAATTTAGAGAGGCTCCCTAACTGAAGGAGTTGGGTAACTGGGAGATGGCCCCTCAGTTAAACAGGGTGGAAATGGATATTACCTGATATCTCATTTATGCCAGCATATTTTTTTTTTTATGGCAGCACAAATGCTCAGCAAATAGATACTGATACTTTTTTGTTCCACATGATAGTAAAATCACAGGTATGACAAATGGTGGTAATAGATTCTGCCCCATTACTGCAGTGGACACTTGATCCACTCAGTCAGACCCATACCCTGGGTCTAGTAGGGCACGAACAAGCCTTCCCCTACTCAGTCAGACCTGCTTTGCCACAGTGGCAGGGAACTGGTTTTGGCTTGATGGGATTTCCCTGTTTCCCTACTCAACCAGCCCTATGCCTTGCTGGCTAGGGAAAAGTGATTCTTCACTCAGTCACACCTGCTTCTCTAATCACAGGGAAGCAAGTCTGGCTGAACAAGGAAAGCAGGGCTTTTCCCTAATTAGTCATACATGTTTCCTGTGATTTTGGACATGCGGTATGGCTGAGTGGCAAAAAGCCCCACACGGTATGGGTCTGGCTGAGAAGGGAAAACAGGGAGATCACTTTGCCCTCTGTCCTGCACCATCAAGGGTGGGACCAGACGCAGTGAAGAGGATCAGTTGGGCCACAACATCTTTCATTCAGCTAAGTTTATTTCTAACCTTAGATCCAGACAGGGTCTGCAGAGGTTGCATACTGCTCCTTCAAGATTAAAGTTTGTTATTTGTGTATGCCTGTATTTATTGAACCCAGTGATTCTTGCATCCCATGTCCCAGGCGAGTACTCTAGTCAGCAGGCTATGGCTATTCTGGGGCAAGTCACTCTCAATCTCTTCTTTGTCCTTTAGAAATGATATCCTGAACCTGAGTTATCTCCAATATAAAATCCTTGTGAAACCAATAAATTTCTGTGAAAC
The DNA here is from genome assembly GCF_000455745.1 of Alligator sinensis. Classification (NCBI taxonomy): domain Eukaryota; kingdom Metazoa; phylum Chordata; order Crocodylia; family Alligatoridae; genus Alligator; species Alligator sinensis. The sequence goes on from NW_005841965.1 coordinate 1,244,865, forward strand.
ATTTAACATTTGAAAAATATATATTTATGGGAAAATATAAATGTAAATGTTTTGGGACAGCTTGCACCGCAGTGCAATAGCAACAGCAAGCCACTGCTTTAAAGCTGGTTCTTTCATCTGTAAGCACATACACTTTGTACAAATAAGGATGAAGCAGTCACTAAAAAGCTATGTAAAACAGAAAAAAATGCTTATGTTCTAATCTATTACAAAAAGGAAACAATATTTTTAAAGTCTGAATTTATAGCACAATTATTTGCACTGACGTAGAATAATTGTAATTTGAATATGATCTAATAGAAAATGAAAACCTAGTGTTTAGAGCGGCATATTACAACCTAGCATAGGAACCAGAGCTTTGATGCTAGAAACTACATGTACTAACTTTGTATTAAGTTGACATCTGGAAGCAGAGAGAGTTTTGCCAATGAACTACTTTACTAGTCAATTTTCATTCTTTTTTTTATACCTTCCCTCACAGGCAATGGATTCCACAGAAATCATTCTTTACATAAGGTGTGATCTGAAGCTCAATGAAGTCAACTAAAAGACTTGTATCAACTGCAATGTCCTTTGGATCCAACATATCATTTCGCAACAGCATTCCTATTGGTGCTAAAAAGCAATCATCATGGAGCAGGCATCACTACATAAGCCTGCTATGAGGGGACTCAACCTTTGGAACAGAAAGCAGTACTGTGACTGTGACTCCAGCAGATAGGTCAGCAGTTATAGAAGCTCAGTCTGGTGATGTCAGACCGCAAGAATTAACTCCCCCCACCCCCCCTTCCTCCAGAAAAGAAAAAAATGTGTTTTCTGAATTCTATATACGGTAAGGGAAGGGACATAATTTTATTGGGAAATTTTCTAAATGTTTAAAGTCTGCAAACCTTAGGTTTATAAGGTTAATACACAGTTTACATAATGTATAAACTGTTAATTTTATTCAGTTCTTCCCTTTAAGAATAAACACAGAAGAGTTACTGTTTATTTTAATGGGAGAAATGGTGCTTCACCAACCTTTGACATACTGAGATATAGCATGACAGAAACCCTGGAAGGCCAAATTAAACTCAGTAACACTGCAATTCCCAATGCTCTTTTGACAGGAACAAAAATTGCAGAGGGCCCACCTTTATACTCCTTGTTATTTCACAGCTGTGAAAAGGCTGCCTTAGGCAGCTCTAATGTCTGCTCTGGGAATCTGAGAGTAGCCCAAGGACAGTGTTTTTCAGTCAGTCCCTTTCCCTGTCCACTACTCTGAGCATTGAGCGCAAGATAGAAACACAATCTGGGTGTTGATTCTATAGAAGCTATGGGCTATTTTCATTTCCTTTACATTGCCAAAGTGCATAAAGAGGGAAATCTCAGTAACTTTGTAACTCAGAATCAGGTACAATTCATTAAAAAAGCAAGCAATTAACAGCCTACAATTCAGCAGCCTTCAAATTCATTTGTGCTTCCAGAAGCACTCAAGTTTAATAAATGAAGGTCATTCCAAAAAAGCAGGAAATATGGAAATTGAATGTTCCAAGACAGTACAAAAGCACGAGGGTTTTCATAATTTTAAGTTGTGACTTGAATCAGCTTGAAACAACAGCTTAGAGTTGTGCTGTTAAAGATCTTGACATCACATCTTCAATATCTGAAGCGATTCTACGCATCTCTTGGAATTCAATAGGAACATATGTATATTAGCTCTGCAACTTTTCTCCATTCCAGGATGCCTATATGCATTGCAAATGTATAGGGTATGTTGTCATGTAAGCACCCTCCTAGGCAATTTCACTGAGCGTATCAGCTCTGCAAAGCAGCTTGCATGCATTCTGGGAATCAAAACTGAAAAGAAAACTTTGCATTTTGTTTCCACACTGACATTTCCCCTCCACCTCAAAATATCATCTTTTTATTAGGCCTAAGGACAGGAATTTATTGCAAAGAGTTTTATAATACCACAGACTTAACATGCCAGGGCATCTATTGAAAGCAAAAGTCATTATGGACACAGGTTACTATTGGAATCTCTCTGCAGGGCAAGACTCCACAAGCCAACTTGATGGGTTCTGATGGGTTAATTCTACACAACTTGATGGGTTAATTCTACACAACTGCAGAAGACAGTTATAACAAGAGGAAAAAGTATGTAAAGTCTAGGTTCTCAGATATAAAAATTTAAAACTGTGAGAGGCATACATATGTGGAAATCTCAAATATAAAACCTGGCACCTCCCTGAAGAGCTAGTATGTTAAAAATACAATTTGTTTGTTATACATGAATCAGCAAAGTCCATGAATAAGAAGACTGGTATGACAAAACATGCTTTTGTCTTTTTTTTTTAAATCTAGTTTCCTTATGCTGAACCAGAAACAGAGCAATGCAAATGAGGTTCAATCCTCTGCAACAGTGGTATATGGTAATGAACTGTTGCTTGGACTAGAGCAGCTCCTACTGCATGTCCGGATGAACCAGAAATAAATTAAGAATTATGGCACAAAATATAAGATTCTTCATTACAGGGCAAATCTACAAGACACAATGTGCAGAAGACTAATTTTACTGCACATTAGTGTGGCTGGCAAAAACTTTGCTAATGTGCACTAGATTTACTCCACTGCACATCAGTGTCACATAAAAAGCTTTCATCTGCACTAATACGCAGTAGCACTGATTATAATGCATTAAGTTAGCACCTGTCATTACAGGTAGTAAATTAATGTGGTATAATTATGGCACATTAATGAACATGTAGACATGCCCACAGACTCTGAAAGGTTAACTTTAGTCTATTACCTAATTTGCATATCTATCTGAAGCAAATGGTGATACGCCTAGAAGCTGTTGTGTTCTCAACTAAACTGTTCATAAAACCAAAAGCAGATAAAGTTACACCAAATGAGGCAATGCATTTAAAACCGAAAAATATCTTGACTAGTAAGTGGCGTACATTTTAAGATGTGGCACCACATAACTTTCGCTGTGGAATCTACTATAAAAAGCTCCAGGGACCAGCAACCAACAACTATAATCCATGCATGGTATAGTAGATACAATGTATTGTTTTTTAATTAACTGGTCCAAGTCACTAATTTTATAGAAAGAAAAAATGTAATGTTTATAATAGTTAAAAATAGACATATAAACTAAAAATGAACAAATTAGCCTGAGAAAGGAAAGAGTAATCTACATCAACAATTTAATGTAGTGCTGTAATAAGGGTTACATTTGATTAGATTCATTACTTTCACTGGGTCTATAAGGTTGTAACTCCAAGCTGAATTTAACCATTTGTATGTGAAACAACTAACTGCATACATTTTATTCAGAATTTTTTTCTTTCTTATATTCTGATTTGGCAATCGATTTTGTTTTAATAAGAGATAGCTAGGCAAAGGGGGTCACTTTCCTTTGAGAATTTCCATGGGAAAAGTGCCCATCTGAAATTTTCCCACCAGTGAACTGTTCTTTTAGAGATGTGTCATAAACCTCTTTTTTCCTAGTCTTTTCCCATTTTTCATCTTTTGCCAGTTGAAAAACAGTTAGAACATGTAAAATTGGATTTCCCACTACCAGTTACATATTCTTCTGTAGGTTTTCCAACTTGGTGGTATAGGAGAAGAGAGAAAAAGAGAGCATGCACACGTCAGTTTGCTTTTAATACTCTTTGTGTGTGCAAGATGGACAGAAATTTACAGAGCTAGTGTAACTTTCTTTGTATTTTTACCTTTGGTACATTTCCTGTTGGGGAAGAGGAGTAACATAAATATATGTTCCTATAGACAGTTACACACATGCACATACACACGTGTGCATGTACACACAAGGGAGAATAGTTTATGAACTAGAAAGAACCTCATCATCCATCAAGTATAACCCAAATATTTTAGGCCACATCCCTGAGTACTTTATTTCAGAAGGATGCAAAATCTATTTCAAACTAGTTAGGCTTCTTGCTCCTATTGAAAGATTGCTCCAAAATTTTCCTACTGTGATGATTAGAAAACTTTTAAAATTAACTCCTAAATTTATTGGATGGAATTTATAATAATTTGTTCTTGTGCCAACATTCTTCTTGAGCTTATGTAGCTTTTCTCCTGCCTGACTTCTACTATCCCTAACATATTCAGAAGGAACAAATGTATCCCTCATTTTGTTAGAGTAACAAGTCAAACTGGTATCCCTTTGTAGGACAGGTACTGATCATCCTTGTAGACCTCTTTCTACACCTGTTACAATGATAAATTATCTTTCTTGATCCTGGATGAGCAGATGTGTACACATTATTCCAAGAGAGATCTCACAAGTGCCCTGTACAATGGTGTTGATACTTCCCTATCTCTACTGGAAATACCTCTCTTTATATAGGATCTTATTTACCCTTTTCATGGCTGCACTTTTAGCTCAGAATTGTCCTGTGATTATATTTTATACTGAGGTGTCTCCTCTCTTCTGTTGTTTCCAATTGCCAAGTCTATAAATTCTAGCAAAGAGTGCCTAGATTTAGATTTAAGCCAACCCTCAAAAATCCCTCTACTTTCAAGGAAGAATGCAGAGCTGTCCTGTATTGTTCCTTGGAACCATACCAAAGACAAACATGTAATAAAGTATACTGGATATATTCAATGAGTTTTTCAGTAGTCCTATTTGCATTGTTGCTATTAAAATCCCAAGCTAAAAACATTTCCCCCCCTTTTTTGTAAACAATTTATCTGATTCATTCAGTGATGCTACAATCCACTATGACAGATGTCTGTATGTAACAAGCATCAATTTGTCAAAATGTCAGTTTCATAAATAAAGCAATTTATATTTACAGCCACACATATTCACTTAAGTGTGAAGAATGTCCACAAAAATGCATCCAGTGTCTATCAGGTCTTGACTGTTATATGAACTCAACTCTCAGATCATGAGTAACTAAAAAAATCACTAGCCTGGGCCCCATTTCAAGTGAATCTGAGCAAGTTCAGTTTTGTATCTATATTTGGCAAAACTACGGGAAACTCAGATTTTGATCAAGTCTCACTTTGAGTTCAGGGAGGTCATTTGAAACATAAACTTACATTAAACTCAGGCGGTGGTCACTTTACATAGATCAAACCAATGAAAACATTTATGGGAGCCCCTGAGAAGAAAACAAGCCAAGTTTCACAGAGCTCTAGAGTTTTATAACAGATAATATCCTTCCAACAGACAGTTTTCCCCTCTGAGAAGGAAGGTGGGCAAAACTTCCCAGACTTAAATTTGTAGTATCAGATAAACTATATGGGCCCTGAAAAAGACAGCAAGAGAGGGAAGGACATTTTTTTTTTCTTTGGGCTTCTTAAAGTTTTATTATAAAAATATTAAAAACAAAAAAAAAGTGAAGGTGCAAAATTGTGGCTCTCCCAAATGCTGAGAATGAAACACGAGCAATTAAAATACTCAGACCACTAGAGATTGAACCCTCTCCCCCCACAACAACCTTCATAGGGTTACACATTTAGGACTAGCTATTTGTCTTACACTTTGCAGAATGCTCCCTTAGAGCACAAGCAGGAA
>NW_005841965.1:1250563-1256761 GCF_000455745.1 Alligator sinensis
AGGCGACAGCAATACCATCCCTGCAGCACGGAGCCTGGCCAGCAGCTGGAGTATGACTCTGGCCAGCCAGGCTCTGGTTTAGGGCAGCATGTGCTGCTGCCACATGTGGTGCCTCACTTTTTCTCACTTAGCTTTTTTTTTACCATGGGATCAAGAAACAGCCCCCAAGCCCCACTCTGAAAAATAGCAGTGCAGGGAATGCCTGCATGTACAGTGTGTGGCATTTCAGACAGGCCTGTGGCACCACATACCACATAGCAGTGCTTGTTTGAAGCCCACATTTTATTGCAAGATGAAGTGTCCAAATTCAAATGTTCAGACCAAGAAACATAGGCATTGGAGGACGTCATCAAAGCTGGTCCCTGTGAGCCAGTTTCTGCCTCTCTTCAAGTTTGCCATCTTGGTTTATCCATACAGATGCCACTCCCCTCACCTGCTTAGTATGGGAAAAAGAAGATATACATAGTCTCAGAGAAGTCCAATGTGCCAAGTAGGGTACTGAAGGTAGCAAAGAGTAGAGCAGCAGCATCCAGATGCTGTCCACAAAAGTGTGGGGGGTGGGAGGAAGAGAGAGAGAGAGAGAGAAAGAGAGAGAGAGAGAGAGAGACTTCTTCTCTCTCCCTGCCTCCCGCCCTCCATTTTCCCCTTTATAAAAATATTAAAAACAAAGGTGAAAGTGCAAAAGTGTGTGGCCCTTCCAGGGACTGGGCATGAAACACTTGTTTATAACAAAAATACTCATATCACTATGCCTTCCGTCACAACACCCTTCATGAAGTTATAGACAGACAGAAATTAAGTAACTCATGGTGGAATGAAACAGCAAAATTAAAGTCTTAGATGCATCTCTGTCTACAAAATTCAACTGCAGGGAGTATCAAAAAAAGAAAAAAGAAAAAAGGCTGTTCCAGTTTTCTACTTTAAAAATGTAAGAAAGTTCTTGCATTTCGTATTCAGGAACATTCCTTAAAGCCTTTCGTAGACTTGTAATGAAGTAAAATAGCCTGAATTCTATCATATAGGGCTCCTATACACATGAGGGGAGATTGCCCCAATGTGCTATAATTACAGCGTGGTGGAGCAGACTTAATTAATTGAGTCTGCTGAAGCATGGTAATTACCACATTCCAAATGACTCCAGCATCATGTGTATCAGTGTTCCTGCACAAAAAAACTAGTGGAGGGTCACTTTAAACTAAAGCTCTTTCAATGAGCTTTAGTTTGAAGTGCCTTACCGCCATTTTTCAGCACAGGGATGCCAACACACATCATGCTCTGGGTGCTTTTAATTAGCGTGGCTCTTGGAGCTGCGCTAATTAAAATGCCTGCCTCGCCACCTCCTGGAGCACATCTATAAAAACCCACAGTGACCACACTTCTTAAACATTTTTAAAAGTCAGCATGTGGGCCAGATCCAGAAGTGCACGTGAGGAAAGCAAATCAAACCTCTTTGTGGCACCAAAAATCTCACGCCCAGCATATTAAAACCTGCTTCCAAATTTGCAGTGCAGGGGAAAATTTGCTTTTGGGAAATCTAGTAGCAAAAATAAATAAATAAAAAAAGCTGCAAAAACCCCCCACAGTGTAGTGCATACCACAGGAGTGTACACTGGCAGACACAGAGGCTCAGTTCTCCAGAGAGATGCTCTGGCTGCCAGCCAAGCATCTCCCATCTTGTAGTTCTGCCCCAGCTCCTCCAGCATGCTGGGAACTGGGAAGAGCAGGGAAGCATCCAGGGAGTAGCATGCTCAGTGACAAAATGCACGTCCTGCATGTGGAGATGCACCCTAGGGGTGTGCAAAATGGGCCCTATTCGATTCAGATTTGGCTTGAATCAGGGAAAGTATTTCAATTTATTGATTCGGATCAGTGTCTCTGATTCAATTCGGCCAAATCTGAATCTGAAGATTCGATGCTGATTCGGAGAATCAGTGATTCAGATATAGACACAGCTTTAAACGTTTTTTCTACATACCTCAAGGTACCAGATGTGGCTTGTGAATGCTGTGATGCTGGGGCAAATGGAGCATCCCACAGGAGTGTGGGCACCCCCTCTGAATGCTTGGCAGCGAACCTGGAAGTGGACTGGAAGTACTTCCTGTCCATTTCCGGGTCCACCAGGGAACATGCGACCCCCCCCCGCACCCTCCAGCTCAGTGATTGGCCACAGGGGGACCCCGGATTCCCCCCCCAGACCCAGAAGGCACCAATCGCTGAGCCAGAGGGCCCAGAGGGGCCCCCCAGCATGCTCCCTGGTGGACCTAGAAGTGGACCAGAAGTGCTTCTGGTCCACTTTTGGGTCTGCTGCCAAGCGCACTGGGGAGCTGCCTGTGCTTCTGTGAGATACTCCATGTGTCCTAGCATCACAGCATTCATGAGCTGCCTGGTACCTAGAGGTTTGTAGAAAAAACATTTAAAGCTGTGTTTATGTCTGAATCACTGAATCTTTCCAAATTGATTCAGAGGGTTCTGATTCAATTCAGAGAGATTAAAGTATCTTCTGATTTGATTCAGATTTGGAGATTTGGCCACCAAATTGGGCGGAATTGAATCAGGGACCAAAGCTTTGCAAAGCCCTAATGCACCCGTGGAGAGAGAGTCTCCTGGGTGAGTTGGCTTTGAGCTCAGGGATCCAGCGCATAAATTTCCATTTTCCTTGACACTTGCCAAGTGCCTATGCCATTAGCTGTGCTTTTAAGCCCTAATGAATATGTTAACCAGTTCTTATTTTCCTATACTATCACCTCAAGCTGCTTCCAACTTGGAAATGTTTCCTACTTTTGAACCCAGGCAGAAATCCTTCCCTTTGCATATTTGAAGAGAAGGAGATTGTGGAGGGATCTTAATCTCTTATTTATAATGAGAAAAGAGGATTTACAGGTTGCAGAGATCCCCCACCATGCATAATTCAAAATACCCAGATATACAACAGCAGCCAATCTTTTTTCTTGTCACCAAGTTAAATCTTTTTCCTTTGAAAGATTTTTTTTTAAAGAAAAATGTTTTTTTCCCCACCCAATTGATTTGCTAGGATTTCTTTTTACTTCAGTTTTCATCAAAATTAGAGGGAATATTTTTTAATTTAATTTGATATTTTTTGTTTATTGCCTTCTACTCCACTCCTTTTCCACAATAAGGAAAAGAATAAAGAAAGAAAAATAGAAATAAATAGCAAAAACCCAGTACCAGAAAATAGTATTTGTATTTGAATTGATTTTATTACCGTTCTAATTTGAATAAACATTGAAAATTTCTCATAATAGCTTTGAGAAAAAGATTGCTTTCCCCACCCTCTCTCCAGTACTTTTCCTTAGTTTTCCACATATTTATGAGGTCAAAATATTTCATTTTCATCAAAACATTTTTTTTAACTTATATACAATCACGTCTATATCCATAATCAAAATATGGAAGGAAATGTGGGTTCTGAATTGTTATATCTGTAGAAGCTTGAAATATGCAATTTTATGTCATTACTAGCAAGATAGCTCAGACTATATTATTTATAAATTGACTACTGTAATAATTATCAAAAGAAGCTAATCTCCATTTCCAAAACAACTAATAGGCTGGTTTACTAAATATATTCAAGCACCTAAAGATACAGACTCGTTTCTAGGGCTCTAATGGACTTTTTAAAAGCACTAGTCTTCTCACTAGGAAAAATTAAATTTATATAAAGCTACTAAATAAATAATAAATACATTTAATAAATACTAAACTAAACTTACTAGAACTTAAAGAAGGGTACTATGATACGTTTGCTTATGATGACTATACCAACACAAATTTGTTCCAACAAAAAATATTACTCACAAGATTCTTGCCTTTAGGCTATTAAGTCACTTCTGAAATAAGACTCAAACTTGTTTGAAAGTTTTACTCTTTCACATCTGCTTTCAAGTTAGAAAGACAAATTCTGTTGTTCTTGGAGGAGAGAGATGGAATGAAGTTTGAAGAGCAAGGCTCAGGGTAAAAAAAATCTCAAGAATGTATATAAATCTACCTTAATATCAAAATAAAAATAAGTGAAAATTCTACTTAGATCTTTCTGAACTCTTAATCACAGTGAGAAAGGAACGTTTTATAACTACCAATAATGCTGAAGTTGCGGAAATTAAAAAAACTGAGTTTATTCATATAATATAGAATCATAGTGTAATTGTTTTGGGAAGAAACTGAAACTGACTTGTTTCCTACAGACTCGGTTGCAAACTCACCTTTTCGATTTAAGAGTCATGTCTTCTGGACTGAAATAAGTATTTAGTTTAAGAGAAGAGGGTAGGAAGTGTGGGTCTAAGCTCACTTTAAGCCACTTTATAGTTTTTTCCAATTTCCTACTTAAGCACAGCCATTATCACATAGTGCACTTGTGGCAACAGAAGACTACTTATTGTCTGCTTATTGTTCATGCTGCCTAAAATAGGAATGCAAAAAGAGAACTGAAAGCTCTCCTGCAACACCAAAGGATTTATAATTCAGGAGATATTCTCAAATTACTTCTAATGGTGTAAATCAACCTAGTAGGGCCAACAATCTGGTTCCTGGTCTTTACCATTCTACATTTCTATTTTGTTCTAAATACTAGTGAAGAGCAAAAGAAACAAAATGTACTAGAATCAAGTCTTATTGGATCATAATTACATTTGTGAAACCAAGACAACTAGAAGGTGTAAAATTAGCAAATCAGAGGGTATCCATATAAATATGAATCTGCTTGTTGCTTCTCTCACTTTTATTTTTCCTTGTAATATTTGTCAGGTAGGAATATAGAGAAATCACAATGCAGTGAAATTTGGAATAAATAATTATTCCCTAGATTTTGTTTGCATATGTCATGAGATCTAAGAATCATGGTTTAGGGTAGGGGTGCTCAACCCCCAGTTGGCAAATGGGCCAAATTCAAGCCATGGAACCATGCCATCTTGCCCAGGAGATCTTCAGGGATCAGAAATGTTGGCAGCTGAAGAGTGGTAGCAGCAATTGCCACTCCCCTCCTGCCAAATTTCTGAACCTGTGGGGAACCCCGCAGGCTGGATAGCATGCTAGACCCATGTACAGAGGTGGCCTAGGGCCTGGTCCTGAGAGAGAGTTTGTCTAGGGGCAGGCATTACACATAAACTGGTTTAATTGATCAGAAACTGGTTTAAACCTGTAACAGAACAGATGTTCAGTGCATATAAACCAGTTTGCAAATGGCTGAAACTGGTTTGAGATAAACCTGGTTGAATGTAGTATCAGACTTGGCTGATTTGGGTCAGACTGGTTTGTGCAATGTCTGTCCCAGACCCCTTACTAGTTTAAGTTAAATCAGAGTCCCCCAGCATCCCAGCATGCTCTCTGGGCTGGGCGGAGCTCTCAGCTCCACAGCAGGGCTGGCCCCTCCCTTCTGCTCCCTGGCTGGAGCTCAGCACAGACTTGAAAGAACAGCAGGGTCTGCTGGCTTCCCCCTGCCCCCCTCTCCCTCTCCTTTCACAATTCACTGCTTAAGAGGAGATCCCTTCCTCCTCTCTGCCACAGCAAGTACCATAGCCAGCATGTGGTATGCTAGCTAATGCAGAGAGGTATCTGTGTGTGTGTCTCTCTCCAAGTTCACTGGGATAGGCAGACAAAACAGTGACCACTTAGGGCTTTTGGAGTTGATCAACAGGCCAGCCTGTAGGCTGTTTAAGAAGCTTGAAGTAATGTGGAGAGCGGCTATTGTTTTGCTAATCAGGTGATAAAGACTTGTGACACTTTTATCCTAGTAGCTAGTTTACAGTTTAATAAGAAGTATTAGTACACACAGATTTAGACAAGCCAGGTATTTTTAAACTTAAAGTGCTACATTTTCCTCACCATTGAAATTTATCAGGCTTCTGAAGAAGAATGGTTTACTCAAGCTATAAACAAAAGCTTCCTGAATTCATTAGTAAGCTGCAAAAAAACACTCCCCAAAAACATTTAGCTTACATTTAAGACTAATCAGGATTATACCAGAAACTCTCTGCAAAGAGCATTGTTTTCATATTTTTAACAGCATATTGCTTGGATTGCTGGATGTGCTGGTACTACTTTCAGTTTCTTCATATGTATATGGAATACTATTTAATAGCAAGTGGTGAAGAACACAAGAAAATAGATCTATATCATAATAGTATGATAGAAAACTCTCTCCCCAACATATGTTGTCAAGCACTCTTTATTACTGTTAATCCA
>NW_005841965.1:1256806-1263377 GCF_000455745.1 Alligator sinensis
AGCAGGAATTTGGCCACTGGCATCAGGAATCAAGGATTCAAACTAATTTGTAAATAAATATCCAAAGACAGATAAGAAGGATATCAGAATATTCAGGTAAAATTCTGAGTTTCAGCTTGAATGAAACCCAGATGGAGTATCTCTGGTTGGAAAGTTTTGATTGACTTCTTGGTAGTTATCTGGCCCCACTACCCTGATATTCTCACCTTTTGATGTTTCTTTTACCCTCACAGAATCTCTGAGGGGCAGCAAAATATTATCCCCAGTTTATACTGAAAAGCTGAGACACAGAAAACCAAGGGTATTTCTATACTGTAAAATGCAGTAACACCTGAACTATTTGTAAATAAACTAGCTCAGCTATCATAAACAGTACAGCTATGGCAGCACAGAGCTCAGGCAGGATAATTTACTCTTTTTAATAGGGTAAAAGGGAAAAGACGTGACAAAACACAGGTCTTATTTCCATTGCATCCCCCTCCATTGCCAGTGGGCAGTGGTCTCCTCAGTAGTGGTCATGGGAGCAGGCTCATCATCAAATTTCCACTGTTGCAGATAAAAAGGGGCAGGTGGGATAAGTATTCAAGTGGCATCAGGGATGTTGTGCTGATCCACCCAGAGAGCAATCAGAGGGCCAGATTCCTCAGTCTGGTAAAGCACTTACTACCATGAAAATCCAATTTGTCAGTAACAGCTGCTCCCGGATGGCTCTAATTTTCAGCAGAGCCACATGGTTCTAAATGCATGGCTAAGAGTGCTGTATTAGCAAAGCTGACGAGGGCTTAGGAAGTGTAGCAGAGAACTGTGAGGCTTTTGAAAGTCATACAGAGTGTGCTTATATCCCAAGAAATAGGGTAAATTAACTTATGCAGAACTCTTTGCTGTTAAAGCTAGATTGCTTCTGGCTCATTTAAAACTAGCTATATCTATTCTGTGCTCTCCAATGAAGATATGCCTAACAGGACATTTCAAAGATGACAAGCAACCTGTGAAAAAAACAGGGCATTGAGCCCTGTGCATATTTGTCTGCAATTTGCCACCTGCTTATTGGATTTCTTTTCTTATTATAAATATTCAAATAGCAATTTTAAAAACAGCAAATTTTCAATCAGTGAATATTTCCCATGGTATAGAACAAGATACTATAGATTGCGATTTGCCCATAGCTTATTTTGCATCTTTAATGCAGAATAATGTTTTGTTTCAAGTCACATACATGCAATGACTTCAAAAAAATAGTAGACAAATTAAATGTAAAATGACTTTAGAAACTGCCCCTCCCCCCCACCTTGCTTTTGACAATTCTAAAAAATAAAGGAGGGGTTCAGGATTGATTCTGGAAGATATTTTGCTAGCAGAGAAAATGACTCTCAAAGACTAAAGGAAACTAGTTGTCTCTTCCATGTCAAAGAAGGTACATCCAATACTGATGAATGCTCAGTGTGTTCTTTTAGTTTTGCTCTCTGTATTTAGGAGCTTGAAAATTAAAAACAGAAACTTGTAAGATCACGGTATAAGTCATTCTTTCAGTTTAGCTACAAGGCAGGCAAGAGTTGGAGGGGAAGGAAGTTCTTTTATTGTTCTTTTGCTTATGTTTAAGAGCATCTGAAAGTAGAAATGACACTAGAACACATTGGATTATTTAAAAATCAAACTATGAGCTATGTGAATAGTTTATTTTCATAAAATAATTACATATCAGTCAGAATTTTTTATTAATGTCAGAAACATATTTACAGGTCCCCTCTACTTTCTTTTTCATTTTCTCTATGAAAAGAGGCCAAGCTGAAACAGGGTAAAACAGAAGGGGGAACATTTTCATTAAATGGTTTCAGTTCACAGCAAATATTTTCATTTTGTTTCAATGACAAAGACAAAAAATATGCAACCCTGCTCCCAAACATTCTGTTTTGGAAGATACTGAGCAAAATAGCAGTTTTCATTGCCTCTACTGAAAATGAATATTTTAATTAAGTCTGAGCACAAATTATTGCTAAATTAAGTCGCATAACCCTAGCTACATATCACTGAAACAATGTTAAACAAGATGAACAGCAGCCACAAAGGTACCTCACACAAAAGCCCACAGTGTATGTGGTTACCTTTTACCATGAACAGGACATGTCTCTACCAATCAATTCAAGTTGTGTGTGCTAATGTATCACTGCTGATTCTACAGGAAATTCAGGTGTGAATGAGAGATTCCTAAGAAGTTCAAAGACACAGGGAAAATGGATGTCAGACTGCTGAAGTTATTGACTGAACTAACAGCACTGCTTTTATCTAAACAGTAGGCAACAATTATGCTAACAGGCAAAATATATGTCCCATAGCACCGTTGGTCTATATTATTGTATTTGATGATACAACCAACCATCATCCTAATCAAGTTGAAAGAAGTAAATCACAACAGGATAATAATGGTGGTAGAAATAAGAGCAAACAAACAGCAGGAAGATAAAAGGGTGATAGTTGTGGATAGCTGCTAATGTTGGTCCTTAAAGAGAACTGCCTGATTGTGACAGTCCCTCTCTGTTAGAGCCTAGTCTTTCAGAAATCCCTCACCAGCAGCAGCTACTCCAAATATCAACATGAGAACCAAAGAGATATTTCCCTAGTGAAGAATTTCTCAACACCCCTATGTGCAAATAAGTTGTTACAGATTTTAAGTTTTCAAGTCAGCAATGTTTGAACTTACTCCTGAGGCTTCTAAAGTTTACTTAGCGGGAAAGGAAGGTTTCTCTCACCACAAAGAAAGGAGACGGTATTATTTAGATAATGCCGGGAGTAAGACTTTCATAAACAGAGAGGCACATGAAATATTGAATATATATTCCAAGCACAGTAACTGGAAAAAAAACCCTGACACCCAACTACCACTGTTTACAATATTCAGTGTATATTTATAGTAACATTTTCAACTACTCCTCAAAAAAGGTTTTTTTGTTTGTTTGTTTTTGAAACTCTCATATAGACATTTTTTGCTAGCATTTCAAAGTTAAACTAATCACCTTGCTGGAACACCAAGAACTAACACCACTGCATCAACATATATTTCCTGTTTCTTCCTCTTATCTCTCCCCATTTCATTGCTTTGACAGAAGGAAGAATATTTTCTCATAAAATTCCACTTTCAAGCATTCTATAGGCCAGGAGTAAAAGTTGCACACATTTCAGGAAACAATCAAGTCAACCAGTTAAAACTGTTACTGTAGCCATCTCCAGTGCATGAAACCAAGAAGCTTCTTGCCAAAAATAAAGAAACCATGACAATAATCATGTAACCACTGGCTAAGTGACACATTAATCATATCTTTCTTTAGACAACTCCAGAGATTAACTGGCAGCAATTTATAGATAATGGAGTTAACCATGGGTGACTTGTGCTGCCATAGTCAGGAGGGGCATGTGCCCCACAGTGACCAGTCAGCAACCGGGGGGGAGGAGGTCCCCCCACAGTCCCCCCACATTTTGGGTTCCTCCCATGGCCAATCAAGGTGGCCATTTCTGGGAGTTGCTGCGGTGCTCCACTCCCCAGCCAGAACTTGCAGGGTGTGCACTGGCGCTCTCACCTAGCCCCCCTGCCCATTGCCTAAGCGGTGAACATGGCTGGTCAGGGGGTGCACCAGCACTCTCAGGCAGTGCATGTGTACTTCTGTGCACCCCCTATGTATTGCCACCGGAGTTAACTGCTTCTTTAACTGAAGCAATAGACCTGTGCTTTTGATGCTAATATTTGTATCTGCATGGGTAGTTGATTTCTTACCAAAGTAAGACTAGGCAAACACAGAAAGGGTAACTCTTTCATCTTAAGCAACTTAGGCAATTGAGGGAAGAAAACAGAATTGGTCCCAGCACTTAGGTTTCTGAGAGGAGTGTTCAGTTGGACTGAGAAGGGCTGTAATAGATTGGCTGTTCTTGCCTGCCTTAAGTTTATCAGATAACCCTAATGTAGGCAGGAGCATACACTCCTACCACAGTTGTTCCTGGTGTGACTCTACATGAGGCACATGAGCCAATTACAGTGGCAGTATCACCCAGGTTGCAGGACCCTTGAATGGCCCCCACAATATTCTGGTTACGAACCATTGGTATAAGTAGTAATAGTCCTATATACAAACAATCAAATCACCTGTAAGAATTCTCCAAGTGTACTCTCCTGGTTAGACAAATTTACCCAGAGCTGCATTTATAGACATTAGGAAGCTGAGGCCCTGAAGAGTGGAGAGCTTACAGTGCTACCACTGTCAGGTTGAAGGAGGGGAGGATGTGTGCACATCTCAGTGTGGTCTACAGGCTCCCTTAGTCTTTGTGGTGACATATGGCAGCAATACATAAGGCAACCTGACTGGCTGACCCAGGCTGACTATAGTCAGTATTTGCCTGCAGCACAATGTGGAGTTTGTGAAGGGAACATGTTCTTCTCCCTGCTGGAGCATCAAAGTCCAGTCAGCAACATGCTGTCTGCTCAGGGGGAAGGGGAGAGATGAGGGAGGCTGGAGGACTATGTTCTTTTCTGAGAGAAGCCACAGCATGTACAAACATTCATACATTGATACAAACATTGATTGAACCCTGGCTGTTCCCAGGTTATTTTCTTCCAGAGTGGCCATTTTTACTTTGGGAGAAAAAGCCTGAACATTGTGGTTTCTCCTGGTAGAGCAGCACTTCTCTCAGGAGACGTTGAATGAATGTCCATATGAGGCCAGCGTTTCTGGTCAAAATGGGAACACAATCATATCTATGCCATCTAACTTTGATTAATAGAAACAACGCATGTCAAATGATTATATGCAAAAAAAAATGCTGTCATTATATTCCAGTACAGTTCTTATTTAAAATGTCACCAAGCATTAATCACTACTCTGTAACCGAACATTAGAAAGAGAATCATACTAATATATATACTATGGGAAACCAGAGAAATCCCTCAGCAATTTGGAATACTACAAGCAAACAGTGTCAAAAATAAAGAGAAGGAACCTTGCTTTAGTTGGTGAGGGACTTGAATTGATAGGGTGCCTCTGCCAAATCTTTCTACTTGTGTTGTCAGAATGCTATCAGAGCTATATTCCCCATTCAAGCATACCCAGCAACAGCATGCAAGAAGAGACAAAAAACAGATATAAATGAAAAATGATATAAACAAGCAATCCAATTTTTAATGTTAAACTTTTTCTGGCAGTGCAATTCCCAGGGACCTGAGGAGAATTTGTACTTGCACACAAGTCAGGTCTGAATTTAGTGTTTAGTTTATAATAGAAATAACCCTAGAATATCCCTAGGCTCTAAATACCCCTGCATATTTGGGCTGTGAGAAATTCAGATCCATACTTTGCAGCTCAACCCCCTTCCTAGAACATTATTTAAAAACCACTGCTGCCTTGATGTTGAAATGGACATTATCCAAAGATGAGTGTAAATGAGCGGCTGACAAAAAACTCTCCATTATTTTAAAGCATATCTTTTAGGATTTCTAAATTGTCTTCTTCTATAATCAGCGCCCCTAGGCTTATAAATTTGAAATTAATCCTCTATTGATACTCAAAATACATGCCAACAACAGAATGGGGTAATACTGTAACAATAAATCACTGTCTGAAAAAGATTGTGTTTATTTCTCAAAAATGAAATGTTAGTGTCAAATTAAATGTTATTGGACTTTGTGCCTGCCTCTGCTCTACCAGGCGTTCTCATGCTGCCTTAGCCTCTACTATTGATCTAGCCTGTCCCGGGCTTGCGAGTGGACCCCAAAAGCTTACCCAGCTGACGTCCAGGTGGCCCCTTAACTCGCCTGCCACAACTTCGAATGGTACCTCAGTGGAGGGGTTCCCCTTCGAGGCAGCCTCCAGGGTCATCACGCCCCTCGGTGGGCACTCACTCTGCCCTCCCCTCCCCCCCAGCCACTCACCACCTTGGGTCGCAGGTCTTCTGGCCCTTTGGCATCCTTGGCTCCACCCGGCTTCTTCTCCAGATTCTTGTGGCCCTCCAGCCACGAGTCTCAGTGTCCCCAGGTCACGGCTTGAACATGAAGACTTTGAGGCCCTTGGACCTGGATCCGACTAACCCGTATCCCTAGTGCCCTATCCCAACCACGCTGTGACATACCGTGCGATCCCCACCACCGTGACAGCCGAAGCGATGCAGCCAGTGGACCTAGAGGCCACAAAGGAATAAAGAGTACCCTTAACCTATAGGCCCCATGTTTTCCCTGTGCCTAGGTACCCCAGCCCCAGTTGCTTGCCCCACTCGGGTATGGCATCCTGGCCGATTATCCTTGGGATGTAGTGGGGCCCATCTGCCGCTTAATCCGTCCCTGCTTGGGGTCTTTTGCCGCACCCCACAGCGATCCCCATTGGTGGTTCCTATTGGCCCCGCCCTTGTTACCTTCTCTCCGGGGATTCCCTGACAGCTTGCCAGTTGGTGCCTCTGCTGGCTTGCCCGTCGATGCCTCCACTGGTTCTGTAACCGGCTTCGCCACCTCTGCCTCCATTGGCCTCGCTGCCAGTGCTGCTGCTGGTTCCGCTGCCGGCTTCTCTGCTGGTGCTGCCTGCCACTGCCCTGCCCGGCC
>NW_005841965.1:1263447-1287763 GCF_000455745.1 Alligator sinensis
CCGCTGCTGGTGCTGCTTCTGGTGCCTCTGCCGGCTCCTCTGTCAGCTTCTCTACCTGCTCCACTGCCAGCTTCACTGCTGGTGCCTCTGCCGGCTCTGCTGCTGGCTCCTCTGCCAACTTCATTGCTGGTGCCTCCTCAGGCTCTGCCCTCACTGTCCCAGGCTGCCTGATGCAGCAACTGCACCCCTTGGGGTGTGGGCTTTCCTGTTGAGCCTCCGCTCACCTGTGCACCTCCTGCACCCTCGGGGCAGCTTTTGGTCTCCGCTGGGTGGTGTCTCCAGCTGACGTCACCCAGCCCCAGCTGAATATAAGTGCAGCTAATGAACTGCATGGGTGGTTTCACAGCGCGCGTTTCCCCATGCCTTTTGGAGCGTGCAAGAGGTAAGTGGGGGCTTTCTTTCACTTTGGCCTGGGGTCCTCCTGTAACCCCGGCTCCCCTGGACAGACTTTTAAAAATTCAGGTCAGGCTTTATTTTATTTTTTTCTTTTAAGATATTATTGTAACTCAATGAGACTTCCACAGGAAAATGGAAGGCTATATAACAAAGCACTATTCAGACTATTCCAGAGATAGTGACAAGCGGGACCGTGAAGCCCCACCCGCGAGGCACAGTGCAGGAAGAAACACTAAAATAAAGAAAGAAATGCAAAATAACCACTTACCTGCAGGAGGAATGATGCCAGAAGACAGAATAGAAAAGTCCGCATGGTTTACAAGCCGCACATTTATGCAATTAAGACTGGCAGGTAACATCATAAGGATGCACCAGCTGGCAGGGATAAAAGTGGCTGCAGGCAGTAGGGAGGAGAGAGCCAGTGAGGAGGCAGAGGCTCTCCGTGCCGGCAATAGGCAGAGCCGGCACACACAGGGAGCGCCCGGATGTCAGGCAGTTGGGGAAGCAGCGAGAGCTCCCCACACTGTGGGCACTGAGATTGAAACCCAGAAAGTGTGGAGCACTGGGGGTGACTTCCCCTTGTGCCATTAAAGAAGTTCATTGGGGAAGATGCCAAATGGTGGCGTGGCTAATTCGATGAATGCAAAGAAGAGGTGGAAACCAACCTCAGGGAAGCGGAGGTCTTCCCACTCAAACGCCCTAGGTGCCAGGTCAGGGAGCCGGGCTAGGGACGGAAGGAAGAGAGGGACCCTGTAGGACCAGCGTTGGGGGGAGAATTGCCAAGTTCGGGCAGGATGGCTGGGAAAGCCGACCGGTAGGATACTGGACAGGAAGACCCCTTTCGGGTCCTTTTTTCTTTATTTCCTTTTCTTTGTTTTATTTCTTTACCCCTGCTCGACAGAGTCACCCTTAAGCCCCAAGAAGAGAGTCGACTGGCTCAAAGGGGATCTCAGGCCCAGAGTTTGGGCCAGCTAAGTATCCTTTCCCAAGGAGAAAAGGGGATACCACAGGGCACAAGGAATGGCCACACTGGAGCGGCAGGGGTGGTAACCAGAGATTGGTGTAAGGCTGGGGTATAGGGGAGGTGGAGCCCCATGAACATCCCACAAGTGGAGTGGTCATCCCTGAGGGGAGTTTCAAGGCTGAACCCCACACTGATGTAACATTCAAAGATGTGGCAGGAAAGTTCAGGGAAGGCTAGCGGGACAACCGAAGTCCACCTCGGGGAACCCACGAAGCTAGAGAGGATGCACCTTCTGCTGTCCGGGCCAAGGTGGCCTACGAGTGGGCATTCAAAGCCAGGCGGGCTCATATACCTTTAACATTTCTGAACTTTCTTTGTGGCAAGTAGGATAAACAGCCAGTTTGAGGGTTCTAATCCTTCTAGAAGTGAGAGAGAAGCTTTATAAAGGAAACATTGCACATTGATATGTTCTCTCACATACAGAGAGCTATTTGCATGCTTGGCACTCATGGTTTCAAATATTGATGAATGCTGAACCCACATCTTAAGTACATTTACAGGAGCTCTGTGCTTACCACTACTGGGCTCCCACTACTGCTGCCAGGCTCCCACCACCACCAGTGCAGCCATGCCCCCCACCCCAGGCACCAGGGGCACTGTATTCATGAAGTTCATAAACACAGTGCCTCATTTGCAGATTTTGCCATTTGTGGGGATCCCCACAATGGATCCCCCATGAATGGTGAGGGTCGCCTATAATTCCAGCACTTTACTTAAGAGTAGGCATGAGCTTTCTGTGTTAACTATAATATTAATACATGATAAGGAATAATAAACCTGGAGTAAAGTTCTGGCCGTGATGAAGTCAGTAAAACATTTTCCACTGATTCTAATAGAGACATGATGCTACATCCAGAGCTTTATATTCATATCAAGCCTCATATTTTCATTTTTAATGAACCATCTTGACAAAACTGCCTCAGGCACAGCCTACATGAAGTTTAGCAGCTATTGTCTTTTCCTGACCAACTGTATGCAAATCTCTTGAATTCATTATGTGAAGACTGCTGCAATTACTTTAGATATCATAAAAAATAAAATTGGTAAAATAAAAGGAGGATTATGTATGCCACTTTAATAATTATATTTTTAATTCTGTTTTGATTAATTATATCAACAGATAAGCCCGAACTCTCTAAGAACTCTGATAAAGGGACCCACTGACAGAGCTCTGAGTAGCTGACTACTATCAGTATAGAATTTAATGAGTCAGAGCCCATTCAAGCCCTGATACAGCATTTCACTTCTATAGACCACAACGCACAACATCCCTTTTTTGCCCCCCACCATTATTATGGTGTGGCTCTATATGGATGCTCTGAATAAAAGATACAGCTTTTCAAACTCAATTCCATACATATAAATCACTGACCTAGCCTTCAACTTTTACACAGACACTGTGCACCTGATTTTTATTGCTCTTCACTTTGTATAATCAAATAAAATCAATGCAAAGTGAGTGATAGAATACCATTCTGATTTTACATGAATGCTATGAGGCTTTAAATTACAGCAGAAAGTGTATTGCAGTTCATCTGAGATTGTAAAAGGTATCCTTCAAAATGTATCCTTCACATATTTATGATTATACTTTGACTGCTTAGATCAGTGATTCTCAACCTTTCTAGACTCAAGGTACTGTTCATTAGGCTTAAGACACCCTTCAGAAATATTCCAGCTCCTTGCTTTCACTTAAATTTTGACTACCAAAAAATAATAGAGCAATTCTTCTGTTGCAAGAACTCAGAATGCTGGCAAGAGGTCAGAATATTTTTAATTCTATCAATTCCTATTTGAAATCTGTGGGTTTATCTTATGAATCAAGGTTGCACATCTGAGAGTGCTGAAATTGTGTGGCACCTAACAACATCTTTGAAAGAATCTGAAGGCACCCCAAGGTGCTGCAGCTCCATGCTTGACAATCACTGATTTAGACAATCAGCAAGTAACCAAGTTTCATATCTATATATATATATATCTATATATCTATATATATTACTTAAATCAATACCAACGTTTTGTCAACTAAATCCATAAAATATTATCAACAAATAATAAATAATAATGTAACTCCAGTTAAATAAGGAATTTTTTGCCATCTACCATGACATTCTTGTAAGCAAGCTGAGGAAATATATTCTAGATGAAGATATCACTGTCTTTCAAGATTAATCAATGATGGCTCAATGATAACCTGAGGGGTGGTATCAAGTGACATTCCCCAGATGTCTGTCTTCAATCCAGTACTACTCAATATCATTATTATTGACCTGGAGGATGGAATTGAGTATACACTTAGTAAATTTGCTGATGAAAATCAAATTGGGTGGGTTTACTGGCTTTACAGATTCAAAATGACCTTGATGAATTGGAAAAAAGGTCATGAAATCAATAGGATGAAATTCAATACAGACAAGTGAAAAGTACTAAAAATGTAGGCAAGAACAGTCTAAAGTGCACACATACACAAAGTGGGAAAGACTGGATAAACTGAAATACAGGGGGGATTATAACAGGCCATAAAATGAGTACAAGTTAATAATATAATATTGTTGAACAGGAAAATAAAAACAACCCCTTCCTAACACTCCCCCAAGCCAAGAATGTCAAGTGAAGGAATAATCTCCAGAGAGACTTTACCTAAAGTACAGTATTTAATTTTGGGTACCACGCTTCAAGGAAAAACATGGACAAGTCAAAAGTCCACAGGAAAGCAACAAAGGTATTAGAAACTTAGAAAAATAACATATAGGAAAAGGTTAGATGAACTGCTATTATTTAGCCTAGAGAAGAGACTGAGTACTCAATGACTGGTTTACAAATACAAAAACAGTTGTTTTAAAGAAGATAGCATTCAACTGTTCCCTGTATACAGAGGCAACAAGACAGGTATTAATGGGCTAAAATTGAAACAAGAGATGTGTATATATTGGGGAAAGATTTCTTACTCTAAGGGTGGTTTAATACTGGAACAGATTTCCTGTGGAATCTCCTCATTAAAGTCTAATTAAAACTCTAATTAAAATGCCCCCCTCACCATCCCCAAGCACATGCATAGGCAAACCCTTGGTTTGTTTTAAGCTTTCCCCAAAATTAGAGGCACGAACAAACATTCAGTCACAACAGTCTTCCTTTTATACCATAACTGAATACAAGTAAGCCGCACATATTGATCCCATATACAGTAGGCTGTTCAACTGCACATCCCAAAATGGCTGTTTGCAACTGCAGACTACAAATCCCTATAATAAATAAAAGACATGGTTCACAGAGTATAAGGAATAATCCAGACCCATTGATGTATTTTTCTTGACCCCAATGCGATTTAGACTAGATGCCAAATCATAGCAGCCACAAGCTATATGAAAGATATTTAAAGGTCCAGTTTTCAGTATTGTTAATAAATACCATAAGCTTAGATGTTTTCAGAAATGTTTTTGAATGCAACTCCTACCATTTCCAAATATCAAGCTAATAAGCTTAGGAGAGAAGGCTTCCTTAGAGACTTTTGCATGTTTTATTTCTAATTTTGGCTAGGATGCAGACTCGCAAATTGATACAAAATAAAAACAAAACTATCTGAACATCCTGGAGCCTTGAAAAGGTTCAGTTAGAGTTTAGCTCTAAATATAGGTGAAGATATAGGATAAAAAAAAATCAGAGATCATATTTGCAGTGCTTTTCACACAGGTGCTTGTTATATTTGCAGACATTTACATCAAGAAATCTATTGCAACACATACTATTTAAAGTGGTTTGACTTTTACTACTTGTTTGCATATAAAGAAAACCTTCTAGGCAGTAGTGTTTGGATTTATTAAAATAATTAAGCACTGTAATGTTCCTATCCATTCTATATGTTACTTCATTTTAACTTTACACCTTAAAATGGCATTAGAAAGAGGAGATAAAGCAAGTGTCTTGCACAAATAGAACTATAGGATCAGGCCCCAAGTTAAAATTCACACGTGAATATTTCTCCTTTAATCTTCCCATCCCCTTGCTCATATGTACATATTTATAAAGATTAATTGAAGTTTAATAATAATTAATACTGCAGAAAGTGTTCTGAATTACAACTATCCCCTGGACCAAACAGAAGCTTATGTTTTGACAAATAAAACATTCATCATGGAAACTTGTTTTAAACTGAATATATTAGTGCCAAGGATATCTAGCAATATTCTACATTTATTGCCTCTAGAATTTGTTAAATTTAAAAGAAAAAAAGAAAAAAAAAAAGAAAAGGAAAAACTAAAGAGAATCATCACTGCTTAATAAACCATTCACTTCCTGCTGCTGTTTGTATGAAGTGACATTGAAGTGAACACAAACAGTGAATTTCTATTCGCATTATATTTTCATATTCCGCTGAAATGGTCAATATGAACCTCAATACAGGATGCTGAGTTAGCCTGGGGGCCTTTAAATATCTCAGTATCTGGCATCAAGGGCCTACATTTTTAACAAAGGCAATTTTCTATCCCTCTTCCCCCACCACCACTCCTATGTACCACCCCAAGACAAAATAGCTCAATCAGTCTGTGGGATAGAAATAGAATAACCTCAGGGCTGGGGTAAGCAGCTGGGCTTTCTCAGCCCAGGAACTGTGCTGCAAACTCATACAGCTGTTCACAAGATTGGACTAACATTTTTTCTAGATTGTGATACTCTGATCCCTATCTGAGTTAGTGCATCTCCTAACATTTTGGGGGGCAATTTAAGCCCTCTTCATGCTTTTATGACTGGGCATTTAGATCAACATAACTTTGGTTAGGTTGATCTAAATATAACACCTGTATGTACCCAAAGAGGGAACAGCCCTTACAACATAGGTATCGATGGCAGTATACAAGTATCCCTTACAAGAAAGCTCCAGTACAGGGAAACCATTTGCATGAAAAGACTAAAAATCCCAACTAATTTTTGCATCTCTGAGTGATTATCATGTTTCTGATTTGTCAGTTTCTACAATTTCTAACCACTGCATAGGTAGGTATTTTTCCAGTCTATTGTCTTCAATAATATTTGTTCAGATGGCAAAAGGAGGCTTTCCTAACAACTTCTCTCCAATAGCAAGTAGACGCTCTGGTATGTGAAAGATGCTTAGTTTCATGAGGAAAGCTGATGCTACACAAAAAAAAAAAAAAAATCACCATTAGTGCCAATCAATATCCTTATGCAAACACTTGTTAAATAAAAAGTGGGATACTATTTTGCTTGCTCTGGCAACACATTCAGCTCCCTCCCTGCCCACCCTGCCTCCCCACATCATGGCTGCTCCAGCTCCTGCCCCTGGCCTTGCCAGTGACACCCAGCATCCTGCTGCTCCAGCCCTGCCAAAGGTAATAACAACCAGCACCCCATGCTCCTGCTAGGCATGGTGCTGGCTGTCCCGGCCCCAAACAGTGCCTCCCCCCTGCCCAGACCCCAGGAGAGCCATGCACCCACAATTTGGGGCCAGGATACTAGGTGTGAGAGGCCCTGGCCAACCCCCTCCTTCTGTACTCCATGCTTCAGCCCACCTGCCCTGCCACCCACACACCCTCTACCCCCTACACACCCCTAGCACCACTCTCAGGATACATGCATGGTTGAACAAAAAACTTTATTCCCCTCACATCCCCTATCCCCCACTCCCCCTTCAACACACAGAGCCCCCTCCTCCTCCCTTCCCAACATAAGAGCCTGTCCATGACCCTCCCCACCCACCAACAATAAAAAACCTTCTCCCCAAAGTGAAAACTATTTACAACAGTCTCACTTTCTGCCTGAGTCCTGAAGTGGGGAGCCATGGGGTGGGGAAACCTAGGGGATACAACCCAGGAATAGGGTGCCCAGCACCCTGGCCTCATTTAGTTCATCTATGGGTCTGGGGGCCATGGCAACTGGGGTGGGTGGTGGACTTGTCCACAGGTGATGCTGGACAGTGCTTCTGAATGGTGGGTGGCTCCCCCTCTGCCTGCCCAAGTCCAGGGCCAGTGTCCCTTTATGGTGCCATACCTGGCACCTCTGGTGCATCGGCTTGAGGCGAGTGGTAGGGCTAGGCCCAGGTGGGTGTCAGGGGACCTGGGGTGGGAGCCTGGCCAGGAGATCCAGTGGGAGGGAGGTGCTGGAGGACCTTCTCCCAGGGCCAGGTGGGAGGCTAATTCAGGGCAGTGGGTGGGACCTACAGGCCCTGTGGGGCCATGGGCAGGGGCCAGGCAGTGGGGGGCAGGGACACGACTGCCAGGCATTGGAGGGTGTCCAGATTCCAGTGGTCAGCATCCATGGCCTCTCCTGCCTGGCCTGGAGAGCCACCTGAGGCCAGAGCAGCTCAATATGCTCCCACTGCAGGGTCTCCATCTGCAACCATGCCCCCACTATGCCCAGTCCCATGCTTCTTCCCTGGCAGTCTCCCAGGGAATGTCCTCCACGCAGCAGGCCTGCACCTCCTATTCCTCTGCCACCACCACCAGCTGCTGGAGCAGGATGGCTCTACCTAGTGTGTACCACTGGTGCAGCTGGTGTATTCATATGGCTCCAGTACTGGGTGGTGGTGGTGACCTGGAGCCCTGAGGCAGGTGGGCTCTCCCCTGCATCCAGAGGTTGGCCCTGCATAGGCAAGAGACAGAAACCTTTTGTGAGGGTTTGCAACAATTCAGAGCTGAGCAAGGCTGTGCGCTGGCCAGCCTCAGATCAGGGGTCGGTCATGCATAGGTGCCCAGGGACCATGATAAGTCAGGTGGGCAGGCCTGGACCTAGGTGGCCACCAGCTGAGCCCCACAACCCCACTGGCTCCCCTGGGGCTGGCAACCCACTGGGTGCTAGCAGCAGGGTAGGCCAGGCTGCTGGCAGCACCTGCTGCTGTGGCTCCAGACCTGCCCTCCCCACCCCTCACCCCCACTCCTCCTGCAGACCAACCACTCTGCTGTGCTGCCCCACAACCCATGGAGCCCAGGCTTGGGATGCATAGGTCTCCTGAACAACTGAGGTGAGTGGCTAGCCTTGCTCCCACCCTCCCCACTGGGGTCCTGTCTAGGGATGTGGCTTTGGGCCACCACTGTGCCCTCAGCATGCCCCTGCTGCATGTGATGAGCTGTTTGTACAGGCCCAAGCCACTATGTCCTACTGCTGCTGATCCTCCTGATGCCCTGGGCATACCTACAATCCTGGCATACCTGGACTCTGAGCTATGACTGCATGGGGGGCGGGGGCAACCTCAGGCTTCCCTTCAACCTTCACTGCTGCCTGGAGGGCTACTTGTGGCAGTGCTACATGTCCCTGACCCCCATTGCCAAGTGGGGCTTCACCACCCACATTGATGCCTTCTTTGGGGTGTGAGAGGCCAGTGGCCACCCAGCTGTGGGGACACAGGCTACTAAATAAAGTTTTGAACTGTGTCCCACTCCTTGTGCAGTGGGGGGGGGGCAGGGCCAGGAGACTGTGGACAGGCTTGGGCGTAAAGGCGGGGGGCAAGGGCCAGGGCCAGAGTCAGTCCTTCTCCCCAGTGTGGGACTTACTATGTGTCTGGAGCTGGTGGCTTGGTGTGAGGCAAGTGGTGCTTCCCTGTCGGTGATGGCATCCAGGTGCATCTGGTGCTCTCAGTTTGCTGTGTCACTGTCTAGGGTCCCTCACCCGGGAGAAGAAGGCACTTCTGGCAGTCAGCAGTGTCATGACCAGCCGCTCCTTGTGTCAGGGTCTGTGGGTATGCAACTGGTGAGGCCGCCTCTGGCCAGGGCTCCTCGAGCTGCTGGTGGGTGTAGGAGTGGAGAAGGTAGGGAAGGCAGGGTGCCAAACACCCTAGGACCCCTATTCCAGGGAGGTGTCACCACCAGAAGGGTCAGGGCAGGTTAGGGACTCAGGCAGGCTGCCACTCCTGATGTAAACTGCAGGGTTGTGGCCTAGGTCTCAGGGTGCCAAAATGTTGGTCAGTTGCTGCATAAAGGGCATGGTCTTGTGGGCAAGATCACACCAATGATCATGGTTGGTCATGGCCACCCACTGTGCCTGCAAGGCCTTGAACTTTATGCATCACTGCTGCACCATCCAGGAGTGTCCTTTCTCCCATGTGCCACCAGACAGGGCCTCATAATTATGGGTGTTCAAGTGCCTGCCACGTATGAAATGCCTCTGAACCTCTGCATCTCCCTAGAGGGCCATGAGGTCACCTATATCCTCCTGGCTCCAGTTGGGTCCCTGGGTGAAGGGTTTGGGTGTATGCACACAGGACAGGATGGTCCTTGATGGGGAGGATGGGGAGGACATGGTGGTCCATCCTGTGCTGGCTCTCTGGGCCTCTGCATGGCTGTACCTGTTTGGCCAACCTGAACAATGCTCAGAAGCACTCATCAGAGGGGCATGGCCAGGGACTTGGAGCCATGCAGCAAAGGTAAGGGTACCATAGGACCTGAAAACACAGGAGACACTGCTGGGGGTGAGCAGCAGCAGGGAACAGGTGCTGATCCTGCTGCCAAAGAGCCAGCCAGCGGCCCTGGAGAAATTTCAGGGCTGGGCAGCGGGTGCAGCAGGCTGCAGCCCTTTGCAACACTCACCTGTGGCCAAGAAGCAGCTCTGGATAGAGGACAGGATTGGCAGAGGCAGCCTAGGTCCTGTCCAGGAAGCACACAAGGCCTGCAGTGCTCCAAGGTCCTGGTGTGCAGCCCAGCTCTGAGGCACCCACCCAGGAGTCCTGGGGCTGGACTCAGGCCAGTTCCCTTGTGGCTAGGCAGACCCAGCACTACAATTAGTGCTGGGTCACATCTACATTGCATTAATGTACTTTAAATAATCTTGCATAAATTTCATGCCTGCATTTTCCATGCAAATTTGATAAATAAATGTTATGTATAAATTTGATACCTTGCATACATTTCATACCGGTAGACACCCACCCATAGAATCATAGAATCATAGAAGTAGGGTTGGAAGGGACCTTGTAGATCTTCAAGTCCGGCCCCCTGCCTGGGCAGGAAGAAAACTGGGCTCAAGTGACCCCAGCTAGGTAGGCATCAAGCCGCTTCTTAAAACCCCCCAGGGTAGGAGCCAGCACCACTTCCCTTGGAAGCTGGTTCCAGATCCTAGCCACCCTAACTGTGAAGTAGTTCTTACAGATGTCTAATCTAAACCTACTCTCCAACAACTTGTGGCCATTATTCTTGGTATCCTGGGGGGCGCTAGGGGAAACAAGGTCTCCCCAAAACCCTTCTGGTCCCCCCTAGTGAGTTTATAGATGGTCACCAGGTCCCCCCTCAGCCTTCTCTTGTGAAGACTGAACAGGTTCAGGTCCTATAACCTCTCGTTGTAGGGTGTGCCCTGCAGTCCCCGGATCATGCGGGTGGCCCTCCTTCAATGTTGCCAAGTGTGCCTCCCTGCACATTGATGA
Organism: Alligator sinensis; assembly: GCF_000455745.1. Classification (NCBI taxonomy): domain Eukaryota; kingdom Metazoa; phylum Chordata; order Crocodylia; family Alligatoridae; genus Alligator; species Alligator sinensis. Next base: position 1,274,232 of record NW_005841965.1, read on the forward strand.
AGACCCACATCCTGGACTCCACCCTCATGATCCAGGGCCAGATGATGAGGCACCTGTGTGATGGCGAGGCCTACTGCCACCTTAGGATGCCCACTGGCTACTGGGCCAGGCAGACACTAGTGGAGACCATCAACAGAACCGTGCAGGATGCTGAGACTCATCACAAGTTAGAATCATCTCTGCTGGCCCCCTGGCAGAAGATAGACACGGTGAACACCTTCCTTATCCCCTGCATCATGTTCATGCAGAGAGGCTCGGAGGTCCCAAAGACCCCTTTCAAGAAGGCAGATGCTGAGATTCAGTGGCTGCTGAAGAAGTGGCTGCACCTTCTGCTGAGGGCCAGCAATGAGATCCTGCATGTCCCCTCCCAGCAGGGAGGCACCAATGTCCCCCATATGGGAGACTTCTGCAACATCATGGTGGTCACCCAGCTTTCTGCCTCCTGACGTGCCTGGACCCAACGGTAAGTTGCCCTCGAGGAAACTGCCCACAAGAGGATTGTGAGGCAACCTACCAGACGTGACTTAGCCACCTTCCTCAGCAGCTCACTGGAGGGCAAGTTTGGCAGAGACAGCAGGGACTTTGCGTCATTGTGGAGCCCAGCTCGCAATGCCATGTGCTGCCTCTGGAAGTGCATTGACTGCACCTGGACCCAGACTGATAAGCACTGGGAGCTGGGAGTCTCTCTGCAACCAGCCCCTCATGCTGACTGCATCACTGTGATGCCATGCATGAGGACCTTCCTGGAGCAGTTCCTGAAGGACGACATCCATAACAAGTATGCTGGTGACCTGAGGGCCAAACCTGACCAGAGCAAGGTCTTCAACATCACCCCGAAGTGGGACTCCAGCAACCACTTCATGCCCAGTGGGAGCTTCATGCACTTTGCCGACTGCGCAGTAAATTAGGATAAGGTGCAGTAAATCATCTCATGTAGACATGCCCATTATATACAATGTGGGCACGGAGGGGAAGGGGAAGGTGTAACTCACATAGCATAAACTTGTATAAAAAGAAAGGGACAAAGCAGTATGCTATGATAACAGCAAAGTCTGAGTTAACATTGCCACTTTCCTCTAGATGAAATCAATGTGTACATAGCTTCAATTTCCCCCTTTCTTGGGATTAGTCTTTATTAAGAACTCAAATTACCATGAAAAACAACTACAGCCTAACCTTTCCCACAAAGATTCCCAGTGGTTCCTTGTTCTTCTTGTGCGGGCCGGGAGCGACCCGAGCCCTTTTCCGTGCTGCACCAGCAGCCCAGGCATGCCGGGTCGGAGAGGGAAGGCCGTCGAGCTGGAATTAGGCACAAATGCGTATCGGTAGTTTTAAAGATTGTTTACTTACACCGAGATGGCAGTGGTGCAGGCTGGAAAACATGCTTGAGTTGCGGTTACAGACAGAAAAGAAAAGAAAACTCGAACCTGCAGGGCACGAGGGTACGTCGCAAAGGGTTTTCGGCGACGGGAAGATGAAAAATACGAGGGTACATTGCAAAGGGTTTCGGCAACGGGAAAAATAAACCTGCAGGACTCGAACCCGGGTAGAAGAGCTCTGAGGCCGGTCGTAAGGGCTCACACGAAGTTTGCTAGGCTCCGTGGGTTCTTCTCCTCCACATGAAGTTTGCTAGGCTCCGTGGGTCCGGTTCTTTTGCGCGCGGGAAGGGATACGTCTGGACTGCGCTCGGCGACGGGGAGAGGCTAGAGGTTGATCAGACCTCTGTTGCCTGCTTTAAATGCACTGGGTCCGTAAGGATCCGCAGCGCTTAGAGATCTTCACACAGCGTGAAGTCTCCTCCTCCCTTGTTCGTGGAGTCCTCCAACTTGGGCGGAAACCACTCAAGCCTTTTGTATGGCTAGCAAGCCAATCACTAGCCGCCACGTGTGAATAATTTAGAACTGGCCAATAATGGGACTCGAATTAGCATACAAATGGCGGGAACTCTTTGCAATGAGCATTTCTGTGCTGCAACAAAGAAATGCACCCTGCAAAGAAAGCTTCAAATTGGCAGGAAATTCTCCCTTGCACCGGAGTTCTCTTTTGCAGCAGAAAACTCCACCGTGCAAGGAAGCTATAATTTAGCGGGAACAATTTAGCAGTGCCGAAGCACACAAAACAAATATCACACCCTTTGGGTTGTGACACTTCTCTCTCTTGGCTTCAAGTTTACCCTTGTTATGAAAGACACAGACTTCTCTTATACTTTCAGACTATAGCCAACTCATTTCTGTGAAGCCATCTGAAGAAGACCCAAATTTACCTGTGTTTGATTCTGTAGAATTTAAGTGCCATATTGCAAGATATCTCACATTCATATATTCATTAGACTCCAAAATCAAATCACTGACACCTTATTTCACAAGTTTCTTACATTTATTTCTTAGAGCATAAGACCTGCCATTTACTACTGGGTCAGATCAAAGGTCCATCTTGCCCAGTATCCCTAATAGAGGGATCCCTCTATTACACAGAAATCCCTAATAGACATTACACTTAAGGTGTGATTAATTGATTAATTATGTCTTAAGTAGTGACCTGTCATGTGTTTATTCAATTACTGTATGTAATAAAATGTGAAATAAGCCCCACAGTTATTACACAAAATAACATGCTGCCTGGCCCCAGCTCCTGGTTCTTTGAAAAGCCTTGCACTCACTGGCTGCTGCAGCAGCCATCGGGGCTTCTGGGACCTCATGGCAGATCCCACCCCCATGCAGTGCAGGACAGTGGGGGGGCAGCAGAGATCACTTCCCCCACCTGACCTGGCTGGAGCTGGTGAGTGCGGGGCTTTTTTTTTTTTTTAAGAGCCAGGGCACTGGGTCCAGGAGAGCAAGTGGGGATGGAGGCTTATAGCAGAGCCCCCCCTGCAGCATGGGGCACTGGGGGGTAGCAGGGACCACTCCCTGCCTGGCAGGAGCCGGTGAGTGCAGGGATTTTTTGCTTTTTTTTAATAAGAGCCAGGATGTTGGGGCTGGACAGGGCAACCATTGATGGGGCTGGGAAAGCAGGCTGAGGATAAAGTCTGTTTGATTTGGAGATTCGGCTGATTCAGCAGCGGCCCAATCTGTAAATCAGATTCAGCTGAATCTATTCAGGACATTGATTCAAATCACTGAATCGAATCACTGTCCCCCAAATTGGCTGACTCCAAATTCAAAGTAAATACTAGCTGCTTCGCACAGGTCTACAAAATAGATGTAATAAAAGGTATGATAGGAGCTGGCCATAATGTCAATTTAACATGTGGCCAGTTGCCCAGCCACTGAAGAATAAGGAAGGCTGGAAAGCCTTTCAGGGCTCCAGAGGCTGATCAGGGTGTGGGATCCCACAATCACACTTCCTGCCATGCATGAATGTCATGAGACAAAAAGTACAATTGTTGGGATCCCACATCACACCTTTTAACTTATTTTAACTTCTACTTCTATCAGGGGCCACAGTGGCATAGAGTAGATGCTGAAAGAGAGTGAGCAGCATATTACCAGGGTTTTTTTTTTCCTTATTGCTCTCTCCCTTCCAGTCTCCTGCATTTAAGATCTAGGAAGTTCTGATTTAGAGGCTGTATTCCTAACTCTCATGATCAATAGCTACTGATGCACCGTTCCTCCAAGAATTTGTCCAATCCCTTTTTGAATCTGGTTAAAACTTTCAGCTTCCACAACATCTTGTGGCAATAAATTCCATGCTTTAATTACATACTGCATGAAAAATAATTTTATTTTGTTATTTTTTAATTTATTACTGACTAGTTTCATTTTATAATCTCTAGTTCTTGTATTGTGTGAGATAGTAAATAACAAATCCCTATTTACTTTCACTTCACCATTTAGTATTTTGTAAAACCTTATCATGCCCCTCCATCCAAAAAGCCTAGGCTTAGCTTCTTTAGTCTCTTCTCATATGGAAGATCTTCCTTGCCATGAATCATCCTTGTTGCCTTTCTCTGCACATTCTCTAAATCTCTATATCATTTCTGAGGTGCAGAGACCAAAACTGGGCACAGTATTCATTCAAGGTATGGATGCACTTTAGATCTATAAAGAGGCACAATGATACTTTCTGTTTTGTTTACAATTCCCTTAATAATTCTGGCCTGACACCTTTAAATGTAAGTAATTAAATACAGCCCAAAAAACAGTGCACTATGTATGTATGCACTATCAACATTTTAATTTAGGTTATCTATTTTCTAAAGTTTGTTTTTGCAAGTGTACTCTGCAGTCACTGAAGAATGCTTAAATGTATAGCGGTACCAAAAAACTATTGCCTTATGACTAAGAGCCTTGATACATAAAAAGTCCTAGACATAGTCCTTGATACAGAATAGAGAATAAAAACAGACTTTAAAAAATAAAAGTTCTCATAACTTTTGAAAGCTAGCTCTTTTGGTAGGGTTTTTTTTTCCTTCTTTTTTCTTTTTTAGAATAAACCAAATACTCAGAGGGCACGTCTACATGAGACAAGTAATGCACAGTAGACTACTTCTACTGCACGTTAGAGTGCACAGCAAAAACCATGTTAACATGCTAATGTGTAGTACTAGTAGTAGTCTACTGTGAATTAACTATCACACAAAAAGCATGCAATGTGCAGTATGGCAGCCTACTGCGCATTTATTTAGTGCTTGATTATACAAGTACTAAATTTAATGTGCTGTAGGCACCATGCATTAACAAAAATATAGATGTGCCCAGAGCGAACCAGAAATTTAGCATCAGAGCCTCAGCTGGTGTGAACTAGCCTAGGTGTATAAATTTTACCAGCCACAATTAGATATAGATCAGCTGGGAACATATCCCTCAGAGTTCCTATTCATCCTCAAGCAAGGAATGTTATAAACGTGTCTGGGAGGCAGAAAGGACTATGAAATACAGCACTAGGACTAGCTTAAAGCCTCACTTTCTCACTGACCTGCTGGGAAGCCTTGGACAAGTCACTTCCTCTCTTTGTCTATTTCCCTTCATGAAATGGAGATACCGACTTTTGAGCGCTACGGATGAATACTAGTACTAGCACATGTCAAACTGCCACTCACTGAAGTGAATCAAATGAGCATAATATTTTAGGGAAAGGTGTCTAAATATGTACAGTCACAAATACTTGAGCAAGATGGTCAGCTCTGAGTACAGGAATGGATAAGAGGAACCTCCATATTTTAACTGATCATCTTCCAGTTTCAAGGAAGTCACTCAAGACATTTTTACACATGTTCCTGCATACAGTGCTGGGTGCTTTAATTAGTGAGTCACTCTACTTTAAAGCACCTGTGCATCATGTGTATCAGCATCGCCATGCATCTCTGCACTGAAAAAATGGTGGTGGAGTGTTTTGAAATAAAGCTCATCCACTGTGTTTTATTTCAAAGCACACCACTACCATTTTGTCACCGTGGAGATGCATGGTGACACTGATACACGTGATGCGAGAGCTGCCAGAGCACATCAATTTCCATGCTTTATTTCCAGTGCATTGTTGCAGGCTCTGTGCACATGTGTAGGAGCCCTCAGAGTCCAGCTTTTAGAGGTGCCAAATAAAAATAAATTCCATTAGAAGTGAAAGGGAGTTATGAGTGCTCAGTATTTTTGAGGAAGCATTATTTTCTCTGCATTAGGTTGCCACATCTATAGATAAACAAGGTTTTCTTACTACATAGTACCATAATGGGGATTAACTAGTTAATATTTCTGGTGTGCTCTAAGACCATACGGTCTTATATAGTTACTGTATATTATGGTTGCTTATCATCAGTATTCATTTATCATTCCCTTAGATTAATATACAAAAGAACCTAGTGCCAAGGGTCTCATTTAATCCTTCTATAATGTACAGTTTTGCTAAATCCTAGGAAGACAGACAGTTTAGCGAATCATGACAGGAAGTCCTTTTTTATTTTTGCACATTATCTTTCTTAGTAACAAATGTTTATGGAATACAATAAGTTTTCCTGGTACTTTACAGAAAAGAAAGGACATGTTATGGAATATGAAGATAAACAATGGAAGTAAATATGGAATAGAAAGAGTTGAGGTCAATAGATCTGTACCATTAATACCATCTAAGGATATCTCAATATGAAATCTGCAGTGAGTAAATCATGAAATTTTTGTTATAGGTGAGAAGAGGTTCAATTAGAGAAAGAAAAATAAGCAACAGAGGAATGGATTTTAATGGTATTGGAAGCACCATGAAAGAAGTAGGTTTTGAGGAGGAAGTTGTGGAGATGAGGGGACAGGGGAAATAAGGTTGCTTAGTACCTCAAAAAAGAAAGACTGCTTCAGGAATAGGAGGTGGGATGGGGAAGGAGTAGGGGAAGGGAAAGACAAAGATTGAAAGGAACAAAAATTGGAGGAACAAGGTAAGAAGAGCAGGCAGAAGGGAAAAAAAAAGGTGGAGTGTGGTGATGAGCTGAAGCCCAGAGCAAAGCATTGATGAAGTGGAAAATATTAAAAAGAGAATGTGGAGAGATTTCCAGAAGAGGAGGTGAAAGACAGAGAAACAAAAAAGGAAGATGTGTTAGGTGCTAGATATTAGATAAACTGAGACGGGACAGTTAGAGGATCCAGAAAGAAAGTGGAAATACTTGGGGAAGTGTCCAACATTTTGGCTTTATCTTGAGAGAGTGAGAAGAAACAAGACTTGATGTAGTTTTGAAAGAAAGGAGCCAACAATTAATGTCAAAATGAAAGTCTGACTGAGGGGTGGGGCAGGAAGTGAAGTTATCAGCAATTATAGAAACAGTTTGGAAGGGAAAAATATGACTGTTTAATTGTGCTAAGTTTGAGAGAAGCATTGGAGGAAATGTTGGAGGAATGATCAACTGTTGAGTTTCCTGCCCTTCCCCGATCAGTGACAGAGACCGGATACCACAGACAAGTGGTACAGCAGTTCCTATAATCCTAGGCAAAGTAAGATACAAGCCTAGTCAGAGAGGGACATAAAGAAAGAAGAGAGAGCTGTCAGCATAGAAGTGATGACACAGCAAAATAGCAGATGAAATAATCTGGAAGGTTAATGCAGATGGAAAAAAATAGGAGGAGGTGAAAGTCAGACAACTGAAGTTTCCCTCAACAGTTAGGTGAAGGAGTGATAAAGCAAGGTGAAGTTGGTTCTGCTCTAGGTGACAGAAAGGGTAATTTTGGAGTACTGGAGAATGGAGAAAAATAGTCTCGCTTCTGTTAAAAGTACAAATAACCTGCTTTAAATACCCAGATAATTTTTTTAAGGAGAGTAACTGAACATGCCTTTGGCCTCCTCTCATCACTTCCTTGTTATGGTGACAAAACAAGCCAATTGACCATTCTGATTCTGTGTGAAACATGAAAAGGTGACTGTGACTCTATGTTCTTACAGAAAGGGGGAAAATCCATATTAAAATATATTTGTTACTTTATCAGATCATTTAAGCAGGAAGACAAAGGCAAATACTTCCAAACAAAATAGGATGTCAACATTTATAAATAAATACTTAAGTTCATTCAACCTCGGTTTAGATGGGCCTTGAAAGTTGAAGAGCAGATTATTTATGTCCACTTTGGGAATGGATGGACATGGACACACACACACACACACACACACACACACACACATACACACAAACTATGAAAATTTTTCTTAACATTTAAATTTTGCTTGTCATTTTATTTTTTGACACAATATAGTAATACCACAAAAAATACTCAAACTATCCTTACTGGGTTTTTTTTTTAACTAAAATATTATTAAGTTTAGTTAATGTCATTGAGCAGAGACAACCAGTGCCTCATACCAGGCATTCAAAAAGCCACACGAAAATGTCAGCATGCATGCTGTAACAAAACTATGACTCTCTTACAATAGTTCGTTGCTTTCTTCAAACAGAGACAGCTTTCAATGTGCATTCATTTTTAACAGAAGGACCATTTAGAACCATCTGAATTTACCCATATCTGTGACCAATGCACATTAAAAGTTATGTGAAGGTAAGGCAGGTATAAACCTGTAGTCTTAGTTCAGTCAAAATACTCTCCATTTAAATTAATACTTTGGCTGAGGTTTATCTGGTGCTGTCAGGGTATTGCAGTACACCTCCAGGCCTCGTGCTAGTTCTCTGTGGAGAGAACACCTGCCCATTTTTTTTAAGGTCACCCCCCCCCCCCAAAAAAAAAACAAAAAAACAAACCCCACAAACAAAACACAACATTCCCATCAGTATGTTTATCCCATATGGATCACGTCTTTTATAGTTATGTTCAGTGCTGGCTGCATTTAATCAACTTCATAGCTGGTTTCCATTACTGAGCACATGCTGCTTTTGGCAGCAGTTTAATGATAAACAAAATATTTAATGCTGTTTCCTCGTAGGTGATCACAAGATGAGGAGCTTGGTGTTTGGAGTAGAAAACTTCATCTTATATTGAAGCAAATATGGTACTATTTTGAACAAAAATGAGCAAAACATTTGGTATTTTCAAGGAGATTAACAAGATCTGTTACTGTAATTCCATATTTGAGAACTGAATTTGCTAAACTATATTTTTTCTAATTAGCATTATTCCAAAATGAAATTCAACAATATCATACAGCATTGCAAACAAACAAGGATTGAAGCCTAAAATAAAATGGAAGAGGAAAAACAAAGCTGAACTTCTATATATATACCCTAGACAGTAGTGACCTTAGGGGAGGGCAAACCAGGTGACCACCGGGGGCCCCACACTTTAGGGGAGGCACAAAATTTTGCAACACATGTTGTTTTGGGGGGGTGAAGTTTTTGCAAGCAAGTGGCTGTATTTGCATTTTAACACACAACTATTTATCTAATTCCCCCAAAGAATATTAAAAAGATCCATGATACAACTGCGGTGAGTTAATATTTACCTGAGTACATACACTTTGCTTCTTGTTTTGTATACTATCTAATAATAACTGTGTGTGTATATGCTGTGTTAATGTTTATGATAAAAAATAATTACACTGAATATTTATATAATCAATATTGTATTAATGTTTAAGTAATTGAAGCAGAAACCAATTGACTTTACAGAATATAGGCAACCAGAGAAACTAATTGTCATAAGATTACTCAGTTTATAGCAGTTAGAGTGCTTGGATTTAGGAAATTTTCTTTAAAGAGGCTTGTCTACAATAAACAAAGGACTCAATTACACTCATAATCTTATATAGAGAAGTATAATTCCTGGAGATAAGTTTTCAACAAGGTGAATTTTTAGCACCAAATTTGAACAATTCAGCACTGTACATGGATACACAGGCAGACAAATTCTCACTATGTGCCTTTGAAGAACACCTTCTAGCACCACTCAAATTTATCTCTGTTTATAGCATACATCTTCCAGATCAAATAAATGAGTGTGTATAACTTTCACCTATCCCCATAAAGAACGATCATATATTTTCAGATGATCTTGCTTGAAAAGTAACCAGGCTTAGCACCTGCTATGCTACATGGAAACATCTCCTTTAAAAATTAGTGTTATTCCAAATTATAGACAATATCAATTTATACAAATGTATACCACAGTCATACAAGGTTCTTTGGGTGAATCTGATATCTTTTATTAGACCAACTTAAATAGCTGGAAAACAATTATTAAGCAAGCTTTCAGGTTCAAAAACACTGATCTGCCTATGTCCTTAGACCAACATGGCTACAACCTACACCCCTACTACAGTTAGAAGCACCTTCTCGTTTAAAAGTGAAAATTGGCTCTCAAATGGCTTTAGTCTTGAAAATTTGTCCACCTCTCATAGCAAAATTATATTTAGCTGTGTTCCATTACAACTCAAAGCCTCAGTAATACTAATGCATAATTATTATTATATTAGCATTTAAAAAACACACACTTAATTATATAATTAGAAACCTAATCTTTTAGCATACTGAATGTCAAGATTCTCTTATTAAAAAAGAAATGGCTGAAGCATTCAGACTTGTTGCTGCTAGCTTAGATGTAAGATGCACATATTCTGATTCAACAACAGAAAACAAAGTGTGATCAGTAATAGTCCTTGAGAAGTTCTTGCATGTTTTCTACAAAAGAGTAAAGTTTGAGGTGAACCATCCAGCATATCCATAAACACTGAACATAATGGGCATTTTTACACATGCTCCAGGACATGGCACCGGGCACTTAAATAAGCGAGCACTGGAAAAAATAGCGGTGGGGTACTTTGAACTAAAGCTCCTCGAATGTGTTTTATTTCAAAGCATGCTGCCACTACTTTTTCAGTGAGGGCATTAGCAATGTGTAGAGATTGGCAGTGAGATTGGCAGTGCACCCCCTGAGATTGGCAGTGCACCCCCTGAAAAAAACATCATTGATGCTGCTGGTGACACCTCTGGATGGTAGCTGCTTGCCATCCCTGCTGGCCCTTGCCTCTGACACCGCCAGTGGTGTCTGTGGGCAGTTGCCAATTGCCGCTGGCTGCCACCAATACTGCCAGCAGCACCTGCAGGTAGTCAACGACTGCTGGTTGGAGCTCACCACCCCTTCCCCCCCTGCCCCCCGACACTGCCATGGCTGCCTTCAGGAGCTTCCCGCTCACTGCCGCCATGCCCCTGCCACTGCCACTACCACCTGCAGGTGGTCACTGTGCCCCTCCAGTCCCTGGGGGCACGTGTTGTTCATAAGTGTAGGGACATGGGGACGCTGATACATGTGAAGGCTGGAAGGCTGCTGAAACATGTCAATTTCTGTGCTCCAGCAGACTCGATTAATCAAGTCTGCTCTAATGTGTTGGGTTTTCAGTGCATCAAAACAGGCTCCCCACACATCTCTAGGAGGCCAATGTAAATGTACTATAACTGTTAAAATCAGACATCATACTGTAAAAGCAGCATGTGCTGCATTTAAAGCATTCTTACTTCTATTATTGTTTCTTGGGGAAGTTCAGATATAAAATGTATACATGTTTATAGAAATAGAGAGGACTGTGCTACCCAAGAATAAATTGTTAAAATATTTTCTTTAAATAGGCTAGGATTAGTTGATCCATCTCTAGCCCCTACTTAAAAAGCAAATAGTTCATTAGTGGGAGGAAGAACATAGAAAAAAAATGATGCCTCTGGGAAAAATTAAACTTCTATATGCAGCTTAGTTTCCATCTATTGTAGCCATGAAAGGATAGAAGTCATGAACCTTGAGGGCAGAGGTGAATGTCTCAGTATGCTAGACCTCTGTGTGAGCTTTGCATTATTCATTGGCTATGGGCCTACTCTATGAGTATGTAGTTTTCTTTTTTTTGTTGTTGTTTTTTTAATTGAACTTTCAGTATATAAAGGCATAAGTTAAGAGATACAAGCATCTCTTTCTAGCACACAAAGTACATCTTTCAGAGCTCTAGCGAATATATTGACCCATATCACCATCTCAATGTTACTGTTGGCAAGGCTTTGTTGCATAGTTTCTATTCTAATTCTAAGGTAATGCAAAGGTGTGTGAAACTATCATCTTCCCTTACCTTCCCCTCACCCCCAGACACTAAAGCAGATGTCAGTTTAATTTTTCAAGTGGCAGTATATTTATTGTATTAGTTTGGACATACTAAAATCTACCTCTGTTTTATTTCATATGCTCAAGACACTTTTTCTGAGGATTTGACACAAATTGTACAGAACAGTTCCATTTGGCCTCCAAGGTAAAGTCAGAATTAAAAATGACAACAGTTCAGAAAGAGATCTATAGTTTTTCTGTTATCCATCAGAAATAATGAAATATATTACATACTATGTGGAAGGCAGGGGATTGCTAATAACTTATTATGTCTCAACTCTGCCACTGAATTAATTATTTCTCTCAGTGGCTTTGAACAGAGCCTTGTCTTCATGGCCGCATAACAAGTAGAAGGATTGTTTCTGAATATTGATCTTCTTGGCTGGAGTGTTTTGTCAGCTGTCCCTACAAAGGAGGATTCACTGAGGGAGATGGAGAATGGAGTAACAATATGGTGCCTGATCCTATTGTGAAATAGATACAACTTCCCAAAAGTCAGCAGGTTGCATGCTGTTTCAAGGCTGGGGTGAATGTAATGCAAATTAAGCCCATGGAAATTAAGGCCATGGCTTTTCCTTGGGCTCTGGTCCCACAAAGAGTTCAGTTCAAGATCAGTACCTAAACTGCATCTAAATTAACAGCAATGATTCATAACTTAACAGCTTTGTTCTTATTTGTATTATGTCATAGAACCCAATAAATGGTACTGTGATACCACAAAGCTTGTCTAAATATGTCGAAACCATGCAGCTGATCCAAAAAAGAGGCATCACCCACAAGTCTTCCACCTGCGTATTTCCTGAATCACCACAGTTGCAACATCACTTTAACACTAGTATAAGATACAGACTATGATGTGTGCAATTACCATTCCCAGATGTATCACATGCATATGCAACTCTATGGACCTTTTGAATTTTATGTTAGCTTTTTTCTGGTAGGGGAAGTGTGGGGGGTGGGGAGAATTACTGAAATCAAAAGATGAGAACAAAATAATAGTGATTTAGGAAGCTTTCAGTAAAAAGGAATAGTCTTCAGGGGCTAATGATAATATTTTCAGTCTAAAGGACATTTACAGGTGGGAGCTAGGTGACTTTCTACTAAAACATTAGCCTTCCTTCATTTAAAAATCTAATGGATTTAGATGTTATTCAGGATGTACATTTTTACCAGGTAAAGTTTTTCACAGATATTCCCATTTCACCAAAGTAAATATTCCATACAAAAACACAAATCCCTCAACTATTCATGTAACTATTCATGTTAACTGATGTTGAGAGGAAATTTTGGTTCTGGCATTGAGATATGATGCTTTTATAAATGCTAAATAGATCTCTTTACATTTCAGAGGTGAAAAGCATCAAAGTAGCTAAAAGCAGAGTTTTTCTATAGATTATGGAAATTTAACTTTACATCTTTTCAAATCTAGGACTAGACCACCTGGAATTCTTTTGATGACATAGAAGCTCTTGTTCAACCTTTTTTTTTATTTTACCCACACAGGCTGAGGGACTATAGAACACCTGAACTTTAGAACAGCCACTGAAGTATTCATGCTCCCGGAGGCTAACTTGCCAGTCCAGGCTTGCTAAAAGAAAGAATATTCATGCAGAATAAAGCTACAATCATATCTTTCTGTTGCTGTGAAGATGTATCCAAAATGTGTAACAACCGTATTTTCAGTGCATTTGTTACAATGAAAAAGGAAATGCTTTTCATCATCTCTATCACCTAGGATTCCTAGACCTAAATTAAATCCATATTAGATCTAAGGCAGCTCCATATTAGGCCTGTGCAAATATGGAGCTGGTATTCACTTCAGATTCGGATTTGGCTGATTCAGGGGGCAGTGATTCGATTCAGTGATTTGAATCCTTTCCCAAATTGATTTGGCGGAATCTCTGAATTGAACAGTCCCCATCTCCAACCCGCACTCATAGCCCTGTCAATGGCTGCCCTGCCTGGCCCCAGCATCCCAGGTCTTAAAAAAAAAAATAATGACCCAAACTCACCGGATGCTCGCGGGGCTTTTTGGGG
>NW_005841965.1:1287784-1301140 GCF_000455745.1 Alligator sinensis
TCTGCCCGGCCCCCGCGGCGCCCCCCCCAGCCACTGTAGCAGCTGGTGAGTGCAGGGCTTTAAAATTTATTTTTTAAGTGTCAGGATGCTGGGGCCAGATGGGGCAGACATGAAGGGGAGGGGCTGGGAGAGCAGGCGGGGGCGGGAGGCACTCAGAGGGGCTGGGGGAACAGGAAGGGGATGGGGCCTGGTGGGGGATCCCCCATGGTCCCCTCCTCCCTGCTCCAGGACCATTCCCCCCTGCTCCAGCCCCATGCCCCCAGCATGCAGTCCGGGTCCAGCTTCCTGAGGTGGCTAGTAGGTACTGCCCAAATGATTGAATCTCCAAATCTTCTCCTAAGCTTTTCCAAATCAATTCAGACCTTTTTATTGGTCTCCCAAATCGAGTCAGATTTGGAGATTCAACTGCTGAATTGGGCCACATCTCCTCCAAATTGAATCAGCAACCAAAGTTTCTCGCAGCCTTACCCCATGTGTCAGGGTGCTAGGAGTGGAATGATGGTCAAGCATGTGGCCCTGCTAACTTTGAAAATGTATTTCCATGTCAATAGGAACATAAGAAGTGCCATTCTGGTCAGACCAATAGTCCATCTAGCCCTATATATTTTTTCTGGTAGTGGCCCTAGCTAAACTGCTATCTACTTGATGAGGAAGGAAGCTCTGACTGGGGTAGCTTCCAGTGACTATGGGGTTGTCTTCCTGTCCCTCACTTGTTCACATCTCCAGGCAGATTTAAATGTATGCAGCCCCTTTTTGAAGCTGGCTATTCTACCTGCCTCCACCACCTCCTGTGACAACGAATTCCACAAGTTAATTATACTTTGTGAAAAAAGTACTTTCTCTTGATTATTTAAATCGCTTATGTACTAATTTTGGCAGATTTCCCCTAATTCTAGTATTTCAGGAATTGGTAAACAATAGTTCCTGTTCACTTGGTCCACACCCTTCATGATTTTATAGACCACTATTATGTTCCTCCTCCATTCCAAATGAAAGAGCCTTCTCTTTGTATGGCAACTACTCCATACCCCTGATCATTGCTGTTCTATGTACCTTTTCTAATTCTACTACATACTTTTTGAGGTGCAGGGACCAGAACTGCAAACAGTGTTCAAGATGTGGGCACACTGTGACTCTGTATAATGGCATGAAAATAGTCTCAATTTCATTTTCAATTCCCTTCTTAATGATGCTGAACATTTTATTGGATTTTAAAGGTGCTGCCGCATTTAGATTCATAGATTTTATGGCCAGAAGGGACCTTGGAAGATCATCAGGTCCAGCCCCCTGCACCAAGCAGAAAAGATAACTGGGGGTCAGGTGACTCCAGCAAGGGGTCTAGTCTCCTCTTGAAGATTTCCAGGGTAGGTGACTGCACCACCTCTGGAGGGAGCTTATTCCACAGTCTGGACACCCTGACTGTGAAGAATTTTTTCTAATGTTGAGCCTGAATCATTCTTCCAGGAGTTTGTGGCCATTACGCCTTATTTTCCCCTTGGGTGCCCTGGTGAACAGTTGGTCACTGAGCCCTTGTTGTAAGCCCTAGTGTAGTGGTAAGCTGCTACCAGGTCCCCTCTCATCCTTCTTTTCCTCAGGCTGAAAAGTCCAAGATCACTCAGCCTTTCCTCATATGGCTTGCCTTTTAAGACTCTGATCATATGGGTGGCTCTTCTTTGAATCCTCTCAAGTTTGTCCATGTCCTTATTAAAGGGTGGTGCCCAGAACTGGATGCAATACTCCAGCTGTGGTCTCACCATTGCCAAGTAGAGTGGAAGAATCACCTCCTTGGTTTTGCTGTAGATGTATCAATTAATGCATGCCAGAGTATTATTTATCCTACTGGCTACAGCATCACACTGCCGGCTCATATTTCTGCTGTGGTCTGCTATTACCTCCAGGTCTCTTTCATTTGTGGTGTAGTCAGTTTTGGTGCCCTCAAGACTGTAGGTGTATTGGGGGTTGCTAGTCCCAAGGTGGAGCACTTTACATTTCTCGACATTGATCTTCATCAGGTTCCGATCTGCCCAACTTGCCAGCCTGTCAAGGTCCACCTGTATCTGTAGCCTATCTTTAAATGTGACCACACTCCCCCATAACTTGGTGTCATCTGTAAACTTGGCCAGTGAGCTCTTCACCCCCACATCTGAATTGTTAATAAAGATGATGAAAAGTACTGGACTGAGCACTGCCCCTTGCGGGACACCACTGCCCACTTCTTGCCAGGATGAAACAGATCCGTTCACTATGACTCTCTGGGTTCTTTCCTGCAGCCAGTTTCTCACCCACCTGACTGTCTTGGAGTTTATCCCACAATGCTCCAATTTTCTCATGAGGACATTGTGGGATTCTAAATCAAAGGCCTTTTGGAAATCAAGGTATACATTGTCAACCTACTCTCTCGTGTCCACCTAGCAAGTTACCTGGTCATAGAAGGAGCTGAGGTTGGTAAGGCAAGACCTGCCCATGATGAATCCATGCTGCTGTCATTCAGAATCTTACCTTCTGCAAGCTTATTGCAGATAGACTCCTTGATAAACTGTTTTAGGATTTTCCCTAGGGTGGAATTTAGGCTGACTGGCCTACAGTTACCTAGGTCCTCCCTCTAGCTTTTTGTGTATGGGTACAACATTGACCCTCTTCCAGTCCTCAGGTACTTCTTCAGAGTGCCACGAGTTATGGAAGAGTTTCACTAGGGGTTCCGCAATAACTTCAGCCAGCTCACATTTTTAGAGAATGATAATGACTATCTACAATGACTGTCAACAATCACTCCAAGGTCTCCTTCCTGAGTTTTAACAGCTAGTTAAAAACAAGAATTGTGTATATATAGTCAAGGTTATTTTTCCCCAGGTGTATTACCTTGTCAAAATTGAAAAGTTCATTTGGCATTTTTTTTCCTACTTAGCTTGGTGAGATCTTCATGCAGTTGTCCCCCCACCCACCCTGTTCATCAGCTTGTGACTCAATTACCTGGAATATTCTGGTATCATCTGCAAACTTGGAGCTTTCACTGTTCACCCTCATTTCCAATCACTGATGAAAATGCTGAACAAAATAGGACCCAGCACAGATCCCTGTGGAATTCCACATCTGACTTTCCTGCATTCTAAAAGTGACTACTTAGCCCTAGTCTTCGCTTCCTATCTTTTAACCAGTCCTTAAACCACAAAAGAACCTTCCCTCCATTCCCATGGCAGTGTAATTTTTTAAAGCAGCTTTCAGCAGGGGACTTTGTAGAAAGCTTTTGAAAGTCCATACATAGCATGTTGACAGGATCCCTCTGGTCTACCTGCTTGTTAACACCCTCAAAACCCCCCCAACATACTCATGAGGCAGGATTTCCCTATAAAAACACCATGCTGATTCTTCTACATTTTATCCTTTATTATAGATTTTACCAATTTGCCAGGAATGGAAGTGAGACTTACTGGTCTATAGTTCCTGGGGCCATCTATAGAGCCGTTTATGAAGATAGGCACAGAGGCCATTTTTAACGATAGGTTAAATACCATTGCCAGCCATTCTGAAATTTCACCTCTGAGTTCCTTCAGAATTCCTGGGTTAAAGCCATCTGGTTCTGGTGACTTATTAGCATTTAATTTATCAATTTATTCTAAAAATTCCTCTGTTTTTGCTTCAATATGGTCCAACCTTTTGGACCCATCTACTAGGAAGGATTAATTTGGCATGAGAAGTTCCCCAGTATCTTCTGCATTAAACACGGATGCACATAATCTGTTTAGCTTGTCTGTTATAGAATTAGCATCTCTGGGTGCCTTTTTAAATTTTTTTTTTTAAACACCTGCTCATCTAATGGTCCCAGTAATTGTCTAGCTGGCTTCCTGTTTCTCATATATTTTAAAGAAAAGTTTTTATTATTAACCTTAGCAACTTTTTGCTAAACACTTGTCAAATTCTTTTTTGGCCTGCCTTATTTTGTTTTTATGCTTGACCTGACAGAGCTTTTAAGTTTTCCTGCTTCCCCCATTTGGGCATGCCTCCTGTTTTTTGAAAGATGCCTTTTTGCCTTGAATGGCCTCCTTAACTCTTCTATTAAACCATGTAGGCATTTTATTGGTCCACTTGGTACTTTCTTTGATTTATGGTATAAAACACACATTTAAGGAGGACCACATCATTTGTTATTTTACTCTGCTAATTTGGGACTTTTGAAAGATTACTTGTTTGTTCTTAATACTAAG
Source organism: Alligator sinensis (assembly GCF_000455745.1). Classification (NCBI taxonomy): domain Eukaryota; kingdom Metazoa; phylum Chordata; order Crocodylia; family Alligatoridae; genus Alligator; species Alligator sinensis. Next base: position 1,291,987 of record NW_005841965.1, read on the forward strand.
AAGAGAGGTAGTTAGCTGTGTTAGCCTGAAGTCAGTCAGAAGGCAGGGTAGATATGTACCTTTACAGACTACCTAAATAAAATATAGACAGAGAGAGAGAGAGAGGGAGTATGACTGATGGCAGTCCATTTCATTCAGCTGGATACAAGGGAAGCAGCCCTTTTGGTTGTTTCAGTCATTAAAATCCAATTGAACTTTTTTCTGATCAATTTAGGGTATGGTATATATGTCCCACAGAGTATGAATACTTCACTTTGACTCTTAAACTAACTGAATTACTTAAAATCCTTTTGTGGATGATCAATATTTAGATTTTTTCTTTACTAGTAGTTAAAAGATACTTCTGCGTGGATTCCAAGTAATGCCTTTCAGAGCATGGTTGCAAGACAGAGTTAGAAGACAAAAAGACCGTGTAATATGGTTGAGGTTCTCAGCTATTTCAAACTACTGAGGGAGACATAAGGCAGTATCTCTTTCAGGGACAACAAAATCATTTTGCCACAAGGATCTACAGCTACAGAACTCTGGATAGGCTCAGAAGTCAGGAAACTTCTGAAATACAAACTTATTTGTATCCTGTGGGAAATTTGCTCAAAAAAAGAAGACTGACAAGAACTTGACTGAGGTCCTATATTTCTGTTTCTTCATCAGCCTACAGTAATTTCAGTTTCAAAGGAAGAAGGTATTGCCAGAGTTGTAATACAGGCATTAATTTCACTGTAACACTTTAAAATTCATATTATTCTCCATACTCCATTATTATACCTTCATAAATCATCAGGAGCTTTTTCTTGTTAAATTAGAGTTGTTCAGCACCTATTAAATTGCCTTTTAATTAATTCTGATTTCTTGCAGGCACCCAAAACTACAGCTATTCTATTCATACTTTTCTTTAGAGATTTGACAGACTTACTGGTGATGAATTCATTGTCATGGAAGTAAAAAATCATTTGTCTATTCAAGGTGCATGCTGGGCCATGCAATGTGGCCCATTTAACAAAGCATCTTTTGGAATATGACATTCCAACATCACACTGAGAAGTAATCAGATGTGCCCTTGTATTTGGCAAGACCACTCCACCAACTCCACACGACTTCAGTGGATCGCAACATGGAGAGACTAATAGTGCTACTAGGAGAGGTATATGGCCTAATGCAGTATCTATAGAGTCCCATTGAAAAGTAATACTTAGTTGCTTTCAGTGATGCTTTAGTATTACAGCTGATGGAATAATGCTTGCTCCCCCCCCACCCACCACCTCCTCTCTCATTCCACATGAATATTAAAACTAATTTAAAATAGAATGTGCTTGGGTTGTGCTTATACTCATGCTTGCTTTCTGCCAGCGTTTGCAAATCAAAGACTAGCTCATACAAAGCAAACAGACATGAGTACTCACACTGGTAATGTGGTATTTTTTTCTTTTTGGAACACTGCTTGACAAGAATTAACTCATCAACAGACCTGATTCTGCAAACATGATCTCCTACGCGGGACACCAGGACCTGTTTCAGCTCCACCAGAGTGCTCTAGGGTCATACTACCTATATTCAGCTAACTGGAGCAAAGCATAGAAAGGTTAAAAAAGAAAAGAGAAAAGTATCAATAATAATATATTTATGATTCTTTTAGTTTTCATGATACAAGATGTGCCAGTTAAGGAATATGGCCTTGAACATGGCCTTATTTAGTCTTATGGCAAATGAATAGCATTCGCAGGAGCAGGCCATTAGAAAAGGCCCTTCTTTTGGAATTCAGAGGTCTGGCCTAATAAAGAAGAATACTTCAGCACAGGCTTATGTGAGCAGAGAGAAGTAGTTAGCTGTGTTAGTCTGAAGTCAAGCAGAATGTAGGGCTGAAGCATCAGATGAAGTGAGCTTCAGTCCACATAAGCTTCTGCTATGTATAGATCTACCCTGGTTAGTCTATAAGGTGCTAGTCTACCCTGTCTTCTACAGGCTTACATGTCATTACATCAATGGAACAGAGACTTGCATTTAAGAACATGATAAAGGGACAAACTTAAGTACATGTTAAAAATATTACTGAGACCGAGCACAAGCAAATTACATTTTGATCTACAAAAGCCATCTTCTCTTTTAAAGGAATCGAGTGAACACAGGGCACTAAAAATAACATTTTCTGTTGCATGGTATTTCATTTCATTGTACTATTTACAGTATTTCCTGTTTGCTATTTGTGTTGAAAGCTATTTTGAATTAATTTAAACTGATGGTTCTGCCAGCAGAAAATTTTGTTTCTCTCTGTTATTTAATTCTGCATTTTGTTCTGTTTAAAAAGGCAGCCTCATTAAAGTTCTTGATCAAAGAGCTGGAAAATAGATGCCTTTCATGAAGGAATCTGCCACACATTGTTTACAGGAGCAACATTTCATAAATGTACAGGGGGAAGAGAAGAAATGAGAGCTGTTATCATGTGCACAATGCTCGTTCTAGGTCCCTAGTGATTTTTTAATGAAGCTCCTTTAGTATATGTAATAAGTTGTGTGTTATATATCAATGTTTATTGGTGCTTTGGGTGATATTTAATCTTTTTTTTTTGTATAGTCCATTGAAAAAGAAAAATAAGAAAGACTGAGTGCAAGCTCTCAAAGCTCTAGTTCAGCTATGTGAGCTAACAAGACTGATCCCTGTGTCCATCCAGATGGTGTTCCAATGTCATTTTGTGTACATATATGGGTCCCTGCTAACAAATCCCAATGCAAAGTCCAAGTATTTTTTTTCTAGCCATCAAGATTTTCAGGTTATTTATTGCACACATGTGGGAAACTTAGCATTTTACATCAGCTTTGTAACTGGAACATGAAACTGAGTTGCCTAGAAGTAGTCTATACATTAAGAAAACAGAGATCCACTATTTTATGTTAGCCACAGTATATCTGTTTTTATCAATGGCCAGGGCTAGGCACGTGGAAATTTCTTTTTTGAAATGACATAGTGGAAGCCAAAAAGAATTTGTTTACAGCATTTCATTCAGAGCTCAGCCAGCCTGTAGTTATTCTAAACTCTGCTAAACTAAATATTAAAGCAATTAGGAGGAGGAGAAAAGACTAAGATTTCCATTGGCCTAATGTCATTACTGAAAATATTAATGAACATTAGTAGCTTTTGCCACAATGAACAGAGATCAGCTTGAAAAAGGCAAAGTTTGTCAATATACACCATACTGTTGTTGAAGTTACTTACTAGTTTATGAATTGGGAACACATACATAATGGATTTATACAGAAATATCACTTCATAGAGTATGATATCAGTAATTATTTGTTAGTGGTCACATCTTACAAAAGACACTCATTTAACCACATCTTATTTTATAGCTGCACTGCCCATGACTTTCTACACTCCATTTCGTCACATAACATAATTCTATTTTCAAATCAGCAAAATTATTTATACTTAAGACAAAGCCCTCTTGTTTGCTCTGTAGAACAGAATATTGTTCACGACAGGATATTGTATACTGTGCATCTAGTTCATACTGTATTTTCTATTGTGATTTTAAGGTCACCAATTAAATTGCTGAATCAACAAGATTTTATGCATACTTAATTTTATGCAAGCAAATAGTTCAATTTAAGCCTGTGTCTGCATTTAAGAACCTGATTTTTGTAATAAGTTTTAAGGAACAGGGTTTTTTTTTCTTTTGCAAAAAGTTAGGCAATAAAGTCATCTGATCACAGTGTGTTGAAATTGTGCTATTCCAGGACAAACTATAATAAATAGGAAAGGCTGAGGTTCATTATTGAGATTAATATTCATCAAAACCTTGTTTACATGTGAATTCACATGCTTTAGCCAAGGTGCATGACTCACCTGGGATGGTATATCCTGAGGAAAAGAAACAATCTGTGCTCATATTCAGTTTGTATTTATTTTCTTCAGCATTAAAGGGGATATGATGGTACACACCAGTAACTTGAGGTTTCCCTGATTAGGCATGTGAGGCAAGGTGTACACTGAAGGCTGCTGTGTAGCATTTATCATGAGTAGGAGGTCATTAATAACGTGGAAGGTATGCAAGTGAGATGCTTCAACCAGAATGAATGGCAACCACATTTTTAAAAATATCAGATACATGCTGTATTTCAACTTTCCCATATGAATTTTCAAGGAAACAAAAATGGCAAATTAGAGACAAAACACATGTTGTTCATATTTGGGGAAGTGTATTCTAGCTCTGTGGACTAGCCTGGAACCAAAACAGAACATGTAAATAAGCTGGAAATAGCACAGAATTTCATGAGTTGCAGGAACATTATAGAGTCAAAGTATTGTCCCACTTAGCTCTTCATCAAGTCTCCATTAGACTCAAATCTCTTGTCTAATGTTTGTTGGGAAGGTGATGAGGCAAGGCAGAAGAGAAATCAGAAGTGGCGAGTACTGCAAAGCACAGCCCTACACAATCTAGGAGATTCTCAGAGGCTTCTCTAATTTATGCTGAGGATGTTTCATACTCTGCTGTTGTCCAAATCCCAGATGATTTGAAGGTGACACTCAACTTTTCCCTCACTAGTTGAATCTTAGCCTTTGTGCTGCAGTTCTCAGGAAGTGTAGCATAGAATCGAGCCTCCCCTCTCTTCCCTCCTATTTATTTATTTTTTTAAATTTTTAATAAATCATCATCTACTCAAACCTCTTTTCAAAGCAAAAGCATGATTTTGTTTTGGACACTACAAATATCTGAGCGCAAAATATATCAATAATAATAAAACCAGTCCACTGCTGATTATCAGGTCCTATAAAAGTATTTTTCATTGAGACAATTCTGAGATATTATAACTTACTCCATAAATATTACAAACAGATTTGGGGAAAAAAGAGTTAAATAAATATAACATCAAGCTTACCGGCAGGTGCAGAAAGTGAACAACGTAGTTCAAGACTGCAGTGATCAGCAGGTAGTTCTTTGAAATTATGTTGCCTAAAGTCAAATTTTGAATCATTTTGATCCTTGATCTCTTCTGGAGAAAGATTTTCCAGTTCAATTATTGAAGCTGACATTGGAGGGTAGTCTCAGATAAAGTCTTAAAATAATAAAACACCCCTCCCACTTAAAAAAAACAAACATAAAAATAAACAGCCTAACAACAACAGTTCAGCTTTCCCAAAGTTTTAGGTTTAACTACTTGCAAGTCCCTCTGATTGAAAATCTTAGTATTGCAAAAGCTTGTCCAATTTCTTTTTAAAGTCTGAGATCTACCATTTCCAGTAAGTTGTTTTTCAGCTCCAAAGTATTTTCTAAATTGCCTACTTGTCCACCAAGATAAAAAAAAACAAACTATTCCTTTAAGAAGTTCCTCTGTTCTTAGAGTGACAGCACGATTATGGTATTTTTGTTAGCTGCTACAGAAATAGACAGGATAAGTGGAGACATCTGTATGTCTGCTAAGATCTGTCCATAATAACTTTGTTTTAACAACTCTAATTCATGTTTCATTATACATTGGTCCAGCTGGGAGGAGCTAAGCAGTACAAATGCAAACAAGTGCATTCCACATAACAGCTCATTAGCTGGGAGCTAGCAGCTGAAATGTAGAAGTTAGTTATGCCATAAGGATGTTTCTTAAATCAGGACGCACAGATCTATCCTGAGTTTATTCAGCAAGATAAGTGAAAAAAGGAAAGGTCAAAGTGATACATATACAATCTAGATAGAGTATATTGTATACACACATACACACTTGAGTCTCGCAGCCCAGCAGCAAGGCTGTAAGCTTTTTTTTATGGGATACAGCTGTATTACTGTTAGGAAAAGAAAACATTTCATTCTTCAGATTACCTAAACAAGTTATATCTTCTATTGTATTTTCTGTGTCCCATCCTTGAATAAAACTTTTAAAAGCACATCTACAGAGTATTTCTCTTTATTTCCCCCTCTTCTTTACTCAACCTCTGTCCCACATTTTAAGCTCTGAGTAAATAGCACCAAGAGAGGCACCCACTGGTTACTCTGGGAAATTACACAACTGTAGAAACGTGGCAATGAATTATAATTAGGCATAAATATCTTTTAAAAGGAAAGGACAAGAGTGAAGACTGTTTTGTCACTGCAAGATGTGTCTATAAATACCCTAACAGCAACACAGATAGCAGAGAGACAGATGCTTAGAAGTCTTTAGCAGGACAGAAAACAGAAAGAAACAAATTCAGTGCAGATAGTTAAATATGCAAAAAGAACTCTACCCCCAGGATTCCTCCCAAGAAACATGTCAGTTCTTGACAATATAAAGGAGTCTCTGGTGAACTGCGATGAATTGACTTTGACCTTTACTGGTCATTCTTCTCTTGCACACAGGAACAGAAGTTGTAACAAGTGGAAGAACATCTGTTCCACAACATGGGGCACAGATGGGTCTTACGCATGTGGCTAGATTCTGTTCCATGCATTAGACATCTAGGTTGACTTAGGTATGTAAGGACAGAACTTGGCACCCTGTTCTAGTCCACCTTCTGTAATTTTATAGATTTCATAGACATTAGGGCTGGAAGGAACCTCAGAAGATCATCAAGTCCAACCCCCTGCCCTAGGGGCAGGAAGTCAGCTGGGGTCACAGGATCCAGCATAGCACTGCTGAGCCTAAATATGCTGCAGGTTTTTCTTCCCAAGGTGGAGGACCTTGCATTTTTTGGTGTTAAACACCATCAGGTTCTCATCTGCCCATTTCCTAAGCCCGTCAAGGTCAGCCTGGATCGTCCTCCTATCCTCAGGTGTGGACACTTTACCCCAATGTTTGGTGTTGTCGAAGAACTTGACCAGTCTGCTTCTGATCTTCTTTCTGATCATTAATGAAGATGTTGAATAGTATAGGCTCAAGGATCGAGCCTTGAAGGACCCCACTGGTCACAGGGCACCACAATTAACTTCCGTCAACTACCACGCTCTGGGTCCTACCGTGGAGCCAATTCCCCAGCCAGAGGATCGTGATGAAGCTGAGGCCACAGTTGGTCAGTTTTGCTAAGAGGTGATCATGGGATACCAAATCGAAGGCTTTTTTTTTAAGTCAAGATATATGACATCTTCCCCTTAAATCATAAAAAGCAGTTAGGAGGTGCAGGACCCACCCAGCTTCGGCGTCAACTGTTTTTTAGGGATCCAACTAGGGTGGAATTTAATTGCATTTAAGCACCTCAGTCCAATTATGCCTCTAATAGATTAAGTAACATCTGGATCACAGCCTTTGGTGGGGTGATGAGAAGCTCAGTCACAACAAAAACGTTGTTAGATTATTGTCTGTCCTGATCTCTGCTTGACAGTTAAAGGTAAAAGAAAGACAGTTCTGCAGGCCAGATCTGGCAATAACAAGTAACTTTAACTTGTACCTGTAGGTGGAGCTCTGCCATATCTCTATCCAGATGTGCAGTAGCATAGGCCTGGCAGCAGCACAAATATACCATCCACTTATTATTTATGCCAGGTGAATTCTTTGGAGGTTACTCATACTGAACTACATTTTTTTTAATTTCAAAGGAGCAGGCACAGGGTCAGATTTGACCCTGGCTCCATGTAAAGATGTACCATATATACTCAAATATAAGACATCTCCCCACAATAATTAGATTCTATATATGGAAAATGTATAAATTTGTTATAATTTTCCAGGGATAGAGTCTAATTATTTGAGTAGACCCTGCTCTCCCTGGGGACATGGAAGTGAGGGGAGAATTTGAAAACACTGGGCACATCTACACATTATATTAAGGTGCCACATATTGCACCACAGTTTGTTGCTCCTGGCCACCATGAGCACATAGAGCTAGGTAGGAGGAGCCTCAGCCAGCAAGGGGCCTTAGGGGTCAGCCTGCCAGCCTGAGGCCAGCTCAACATGTTGTGGAGGGGCTGGCTGGGGCACAGGGGTGCTCCAGTGTGGGGCTAGCTGGCAGGCAGCCCCTGCACTGAAGCACCCTCATGACCCAGCCAGCCCCAGCAACATCTACACATGCATTGCTGTAAGTAAAAGAATCTGCTGTAAATACAAGTATTATCCTACAAGTGCTAACCTGTGTCAGAGTTAATTAGTTTCCTGAGGCCTAACAGCACTGCCATGTAGATGCTGAGAAGTTTACTGTGGAGCTAATTAAGTAACTCCATAGTAAGTGTCTCATGTAGAGGCACCCACTGACTTTGAAATAAACATGCCTCTGGCAATTTAGTTCATCCAGAATAGATGCATTTCATGTTTTTTTTTTTTAATTGCTGCAAGTTTTAGCGCAGGTACTCCATAAATATACCTTTAAGAAACACTTTTGTACTTACTTATCTAAAGTACAAGCCATGTTTTTCTTTTTTCCTTTTTAAACTTCATGTCTCACCAAATTAGCTGAATCAGTTCTGAATTCTATTGACTAAGTAGAGTTCCATCATTTATGTGTGGTACTACCAACAGCAATGTCCTCCTTCCCAGGCTCTTTAGCCTGGGACTTCAGATACTCCTCAATCCATGGCAGACATCCTGTGTCCAGGCCCCAAGCCCAGAGCCCCTGGAGTTAGGATGCTCTCAAGTCTCACTTGTCCTTAGCCAAAAGGCCAAAGGAGCAAGCTAGGGAGAAATCCCCATCTCCATAATAATAAAGCATGTAGCCGAGATCCTCCTATAGTAGACTCGGGGGGGGGGGGGGGGGGGGGGGGGCGGGGAGGGAGGGCACTGAACAAGCCTCCATCCTTAACTGCACAATGCCACTCCAGGTAATCTTGGCCCACAGGAGGCTGAGATCCTATGTGGAAGACCTTGTGACATAAAAGGCCAAGAAGAGTACAAACCATGCATGATATTAGTCTACAACCAAAAAGCTCATGATTTCAATACACTTCCCTGGGCTGGGCACCACCAGAGTCAACAGTGTTTCAAGTTATGGTGACCCTATAGCTCAGAACTGCTCAGTATGTCTGTGTACTCCAGATATACCCACAAAGGATCCATTTGCTCTCCACTCATGACTGGAACTAGATGTTCTTGTCACACGTCCTGGAACCCTCCAAAAATGTATTTTCAGATAAGGCACAGGGCACCCTGGTCTAGCTACACTTCATGGAGGGCAGGGCCACACTAATATGCAACAGGCAAGCTGAGAGAGGGGGCAACAGAGAGATTCTAGGTGAACTGTTTGGGGCCCCATTTGGTCCCAGATATCA
>NW_005841965.1:1301171-1312216 GCF_000455745.1 Alligator sinensis
GAAAGAGGGGCACAACTCAGCTATGGGGGTGAAGAGGAAGTTAAATGCATTCAGTGTACTGACTCACTATGACTTGAGTAAGAGTGAGCCTGGATGGGGACTGAGTGCAATAGACACTCAATTTATTCAGATGGGCTGCACTGACCTGTTCTTGTGATAGGCTCCCATTAGCATTGAAAGCCTGATCTATGCATTAAAGGCAGAGAAAGGGATTGAAAGAGGGTCGGGGTATAAGAAGTGGAGAAGAGAGAACTAAAGCGCAAAACAATGGCAGTGGTGGTAAGTAAGCATGAGGTGGAAAAAAAGAGTTCAAGAGTAGAAATGAAGTTCTGGAGACAGATGGAGAGTGGATAAAGGTGGAGAAGAAAGCAAGCAAGCAGGTGACATAAGAGTAACAGCAAAGGCAGCAATGACAGGACTAATGATGTCAGAGGGAAGACAGGAGCAGAGGAGAGTGGGAGACAGAACAGGAGCAGCAGGAGAAGGTACATCAGGCAAGAAGCAAAGGATGAAGGGAGCATGATGGCAGGCTGGCCCACTGGAAGTGGCATGGGAAGAAAACATGGCACTGCGAGAAGATAGAGAGGGGCTAAGACTGGCTTTGAGGATATGGAAAAAACTTCAGAAGATAATACATGAAGACCAAGTATACATAGTACCAGGTAGAAGAATGTCCAAAGTGATCAGAGTGATGAGAGATGCACCATCTCACATCCAACAGAGGAAAACAAACACCATTATGGCAAACCTAAAATTGGAAAAAGCACATGACAGAATGGATCATGATTACTTATTTGAGTTGGTAGAAAAAAATGGGGTTCCCAGAGAAATGTATATGTTGAATAAAGTTATTGTATAGAGACACAGAGAGTCAAGCCCAAACGAATGGGCATGTAAGCAGCTCCTTTTAAATCCATACAGGGGTGAAAGAAGGGTGCCTCTTGTCAACACAACTATTTGGATGTGGCATGGAACCATTCACACAGAAAAGACAAGGTCGTAAGTGGAGCAAAGATACCGCAAAGATACCGGGAGGCTGTGAGGTAAAATGCATACTATATTGAGATGAGTAGTTAGAGATAGACTTTCAATGAAAAGGGTGCTAAAGCATACCCCAGAGTTTGGAGAAGTGATGGGGGCTAAACTAAATAGGTCAAAAAGCATGATAATGGGAGTGGGGAACTGGAGGGACTTGGAGAAGTTGGGCCTTCAAATGAGAGAGAGAGAAATCAGAGTGCTAAGGATCCCTATGAATGCTGAAGGAAAAGGTAATATGGCATGGGGAAAAATGACAACAAGGCTATGACAAATACTAGTCCAGAAAGACACGGTCCTTTGCCAGAAAAGTGGCAGCCTTTAAGGCTGTGCTAATGCTGAATATTCTATATATGGGGATTGTATTCCCACCAACATGGCAGCAGATCGCAAAAGTACTGAGGGAAATGTGTGTTCTTCTGGAATGCCAAAAGAGAAAGGTTGGCTAGAGATGAACTGTACAAAGCAAGAGAGATGCGGGGATGGGGGCTGCCAGATGTGGAATTGTTCATCTATCTGAAATATGCAAGTATGATATGCAAAAGGTGGTAATGGAAGGAGAGGGGAAAGCAGCACATATCACCTGATTTCACTCGGGTTCAATTTTGAAGAAAAGGAGAGTATATCAGAGCTCTTTGAAGAATCTTTGGGCGTGGCAATTGCTGATTCATTACATCAGGATGGAAGCATTCATGCAGAGCTATAAAATAAGGAAGGTAGGGCTAGAGATCCTGATGGATCATAAGAAATTGGTGAAAGTGGTAAAGAAGAGAGACAGGATGGCACCAGTGGAAAACTTCACAGAAGGACAAGTGAAGAAGGTGTGGGGAGTGGTGGTGGGTAAACAACCCAAAGATGAATGTGCTGACCTAGCATGGACAGTTGTAAAAAATACCTTGCCAGTGAGAGAAGTGCAACACAGATGGGACTTGACAAGTTCATCAAGGTGCCCAAGGGAGAGGTGCAGGGAAGAAGAAACAGTAGGACATGTATTTTGGGAGTATCCATAAGCAAAGCAGGTACGGGAAAGGGTCTGCTGCAAACTGAGTGCTACCAAAATAAACCCATCGTTACACAGGAGATGGTACTATATGGACTCAGACCAAAGGGACTAGAGGAAATGTTATTAATGACTTTAGCATGCATTAGCATGGTTAGTAAGAAACCTCTGGGTGCTTAAGAGGTTGGCTGGGGTGTAGGTTTTTCACTGAAAGAGTGCCTGAAGCTTGGGCTGCATGAACTGAAATACTACATTGATTAGGACAATGAAGAGATTGGAGAGGAAGAGAAGGAGGAGAAGTGGAAGAAAAAGGACTGGACACACTTGTTTCACTAAACCAACAGCGAGGACTGATGGGAGAAGCGGAGACTTTGAGGTGGTTACTAAGGTAACAGGTTTTTCACGGAGTTTTGTATGAAGAAAAAGATTTCTGTAAAGGTTTGTTTTTTGTGGGAATTAATGTTTGTTGCTTAAGGCTGTAATATATGTATCTGTGTTTTCAATAAAATGTGTTTAAAAACAAGTTCCCATCTGTATTTTAGCTTTTTTGGCTACAATCAAATGTAGCATTTTTGGCACAAAGGGGAGGGTGTCAGGGCTGGCTCTGTCCCTTCTGGTGCCGGCTTGGTATTGTGGTACCTCCAGGCCCGGTCCCTGTTGAGGAAACACCTGCCACCTCCCCCACACCGTTTTTTAAGGGCCAAAAAAATAAAAGAGTTCCCATTAGGATGTTTGCACAATATGGGCTATGTATTTTTATAGTCATGCTCAATGCTGGCTGTATTTAATCATCTTCCTAATTAGTTTCCATTACTGAACACATGTTGCTTTTTGTGGCTGTTTAATTACACACAATGTATTTCATGAGGTTTTCTTGTACTGTATTCAAATGTAAGATGAGGAGCTTTTTTCCTCCATGCTGATTGGAGAAAACAACCTCATCTTATATTTAAGTAAATACAGTACTTAAGTACCAGCTTTAGAAGCAGCTGTCAATGAAGCCCTCAATGAAATTGCTAACATTTTTAAAATTGTGGTAGAACATATCCTTTGAAAATTTTTACTCTACTTTTATTTATACTAGACTCATAAGGTCAAATAGAGTGCTACTGCAAGAGTCACAGGTCCCATTCACTTTAGTTCAGTTGAAAACATTTATTGAAACTTAAAAATATGATCATGCAATAGGGAAAACAATATACTACATGAAAGAGAGGAGTATCCAGGTATTTTGTGAGGTGTAGAGTAAAGAATACAACCCTATTAGTACTCTTATAAATTCAGCTGCTAAACAAACCGAAAAGGCTTTCTGAATCCTATGGTTTTAGGCATTTAAAAGTTAAGAGGAGACTATCTTATTCATAGTAATAAGAAATTATAGGATTTTCAGAATCAGATCACTGTCCTTTTAGAAAAGGTGAAAATCTCAGATAACGTGCTAGTTGAATTTTATGTAAATATTGGGGGATAATGGAAATTCTTTTCCCAACTTCTAAATTCATCCAAAGGCTTGTAGCCCTAACTGATCTTTATTCCTGTCTCTGCACAAATGAGATGAGAACCTATAACTTTTAAAAAAGATTTGAGCAGTTCATCATCTCATCCAAATCAGGTTTATCTGAAGGTTTTGGGTGTCTTCTAAGATCTTCATAAAACACATTTGTATTTGACAATCTACAGTGTTACCTTGCATATGGCTGTTACAATGTTTTCCACGCAATTGTGCAACAATTACCATATAAATCAAGCTCTAGGGCATGTTAAGACTTTAATTGTCTGTGACCATTTTAGTTATTTGTACCACATTTCCGTTCGAGTAAAAGTTGTCTCTTACATAAGATAAGGAAATATCTACTTCAGCTTTGGGAATCCTAAATCTCCAGCTCATTGCTCTGTTCTCTATATACACATTATATAGTGTGTCTTGGAAACCTGGGTACCATTTAACTATGCTGAAGTAGGTAGAACCCTTGCAGAAAGATGACTGCATACTACAAATAACAGACACTTTAATTTTAAGTGCCAAACATTATATTCAATGGAAAAGCACTTTCCTAATGATGATATATAATAACCCACATTTTCTTTAAAGGCTATTTATATATGAAGAGACCTGAGAGGCGGTAAATGCCAGTGGGATTCCCCAACTATTCATGTAATTGGAGGATTGCATTGCTTAAGGGTGAACACAGAAGTGGTTAGCCTTTCTAGCATCTGATGAAGTAGGTCGCCATCTCTGGAAACTCATGCTTCTTTGAACCAGTCTGTCTCCCTGCCCTACACCTTCTGCAATGTTTAACAGTGCATCTGTTTTTATCTTGCAGATATAACCCAGCTGAGAAAAATTAGATCTCAGACAGTCTTACACCTCTTTGTTTTCTTCTTCAGTATATTTCATCCACTGTCAATATCATCAATTGCAAGTATTCATAAAAAACCCAGAGTAGGCAGTTGTGAAACAATGTCCACAGGTAGAAGGCTCTTCTCCATTCCAGTTTTCATGCTCACAATAGTATGCACTACATGTATAGAGCTATCTGTCAATCAGTCAATAGATCGCTGCCCAGCATTCATGGAGAATTCATTCATAGAGAATATATCTATATCTATTGATAGATACAGATATCTATATCACTATAGCTACATATATATATATCATATATATATCATTGCTTGCAGTGGATGGGGCCAGGCTCAGCACTCAGCTGGCATGGCCCCATCCCCAGGCAGCACTGCTTGCAGGGAATGGGGCCACGCCAGCTGAGCACTGAGCCCAGTCCCATCCCTTGTATCAGCACTATGGCACATGTCCATCCCCCAGATGCCCAGCCTGCAGGGGTCTGGTATAAGTTGACCCTATAATTCTTATCCCAAAACCCTAAAAGTTAGGAATTTTATAGATATGGTGTATAAGTTGATCCAACTTTTTGGATCAGAAAATTAGGGTCAATCTATATACCATGTCAACCTATACACCATGAAATATGGTAGTTAGGATACCAACCTGGACTATGGGACAGCTGAACTCAGTGTCATACTGTCAGAAGTTTTGTGACCTTGAGGAAGTTACTGAAGACAACATTTTAAAGAAGTGCCTCGGGAGCTTGAGCCAAGAATTCCTGTAAGTGTCATCTTTTATTGGACCAATTACTGTATATGGTTGGGATACATAATGTCTATTGCAAAGTCTACTGTCTATCCCAACCATGCAATTGGTCCAATAAGAGATGACACTCACAGGAATTCTTGCCTCTCTCTCACTTCCTGGACTATCACAGCAACATTATATCAGGAGCTTAACTAATTTTCAAAAGTGATTTGAGTCTAGATTTACAAAGGTATTTAGATGCCTAAAAGGATGTAGATAAGCACCTAAATAGGTTATTTGCCCAGTTCCTGGAATCGTACAAAAGCAGGGTTTGGAGTGACCTTAGGAGAATATATAGCCCAACCCATTTTCCAGGCAGGGTCATCCATATCCAAACCATCCTATACAAGTTCTTGCCTAACCTGTTCCTAAAACTCCACAAACAACTCTGGCATACAGCTACAACTTCCTACTGAAGTCAATATATGGTATCCAAACTGCTGAGGTACTTTTGTAAATCCATTTCTAGATACCTTAACACCTTTTAAAATCTGGACCTCTGTCACTTTTTAAAAGTTAAAGCCTATGTCTCACTGAATTACCATTGGATTTAGGTGTCTACATGCCTTCACTTTCAGAAAATCAGACTTGAATGCACTCAATTCTTCCACTGCTTTAGTTCCCCAAACTTTTCAGAAAATTTGAGAGGACTGATACATTGTAAAAGTCCTCAGATGTTATGAACATGAATTCAGCTCTGCAAGTAATTGATCTTGGAGGATTTGGGATGAAAAAAAAAGGAAAATATTGACAGAGAATCAAATCACATTAATATATTTATTTTTCCCCACCAATATAAAACTGTCATAATGTTCTAGTTCAATTCTCCTCCTTACCTCCCCTCTCTCCCCCCACCCAAAAAGACCATTTATTTTCAAGCATTTATAAGAAAAAAGGGCCGTGTAACACCTTATGCTGTGACCTACACAAATGTTAATGGGTGTTAATGCTAGCTTGCATTTGGCTCAGTCACACTTCAGGTGGGCAGGGACGTAGAGGATTAAAAGGTAAGAACTGACCCCCCAAACCCATTCCAGACTTTCTCCCTACCCCCAGAGCTCCCCCAGTTCCCAACAGCCCCAGGGCTCCCCTCCACCACACACACCTCCCACTTCCTTGGGCATGTGGCTTCCCCCACTGTGACCCCCAGTGGAGCAGACAGGGAAGGGTTAATTTGCCAGCCCAGCCACTGCTGTTGCTTTTATGCTGCTCTTCTGGCCTAGAGAGCTGCAGTGGTGGCCACAGCTGGGCAGGCAGTTTAACCCTTCCCTGACTGCTTCCCTAGGACAGACAGCATGGACAGCCACAAGTAAACAGGGGACAGGATGGGGAATATTAATTGGGGATCTGGAGTGCTGTGGAGGGAGCAGTGGGCCCAATCCAGAGGTTAAGTGGGGTGGGTGGGGTGTTTACATTAATGTGTAGCCTAGCACGGCTGCACCTTAATGCAACAGGAGCTAGGTAGCACAGGTCAGAGATAATCCTGCCCTGGAATGGGAGAATTTTGAGCCACATAACAAGTGCTTAAAACTAGTTACAGACATTAATCTGAAGATTATCTATGGGTTAAGAGCTCCAGGAGCCACACAAAATGAGTGTGTACCAAAGCCCTAAGAGCAGTGAGAATTAGCGGATCCAGGTTTGATCCTCACTGCTGCCTAAGGCAATTTGAACCCATAGATTATGGTACAGGGCCTAGCTACCATCCTACTGTACATCTGGTATAGGTACAAGGTGCTTTCAATTTCTGCTGTTCCACATGTCATAAATATGTTAACATCCACAAAAAGTGAAGACTGGACCTGAAATATCCTCTCTCACAAAAGAGTGTCCCCTAAGCTGCAGGCTCTTGTTCTTGGTCAGTGATAATAAAAGTTTAGGTATTTTATCCAATAGATCTAATAGAATAGCATGTGGTGAGGAAGACTCAGCTCTGAATATTCTATAGTTTAATGTTTGGGACACTCTGAGAGGCATAAAACCTTGGTTCAAATCCCTGCGCCAAATAGATTCTTTGCTTGACGTCAAATTTATAACTCCTCTCTACCAGCCAGATTATTCCAGGATTACTGAAGCCATTGTTTTCAGCAAATACATAAATATGATAAAAATATTTACCAAGCTCAAGCAATAAGGGTTCTGTATCAACTCAAATCAAATAGCTAAATAGACGATAGAGGCTACACTGTATACTGGTTAGAAACTGGGGTTTGGATGCTTACACAAACTCTACAGATCTCCAAAAAATGGGCTTCATGTCTTACAGAAACAGCAGTCTCCAGCAGTAGCACGTTTAGCTATTGATCCTATTTAAAAATGCCAATTAAACTGCCTTACTTGAGGCATCTCACCATTTCTAAATGCAATGCCAACTAGAGGCATGAAAAAAATCTATATATGAAACCTCAGAACTCAGAAAATATTTGGCTTTAGTTCAGGTCTATATAATAGGTCATGGACCAGGGAGATGAGAATTCAATTCTTATTCTATCTAAACAATATAATCCCCATTGACCATTGTAACATTTACATTCAAGACCCAGAATGTCCTAGATCTTACATGGGCCATCCAGAAGAGGAGTTTAGTGTTATTTGTCTTTGTAGGAAGATTCATCCTTCTAAAACCTTGTGAATAAGCTACAATTTCTATGGAAGGAGAAATGGGGAAGTGACAAATGGTCAAGTGCAACATGGGAGTAAAGAATTTGCATCACCATTCTAGTAGCTTTGTGTAACGTGGTGAAAAAAGCAACACAAATGCAAAGTTCATTAGTTTTTCCAAGCCATTTTCACCCTAAGGAAATGCTTGGGGCTTTATTTAGGGCTAAGTCTATGTGGGCACATCTACACATGAATATTAATGTGACACAATAAACTCGGGTGCAGTTTGTTTCAGGGTTTATTGCTGTCAGGCACCATGTTAATACATGCAACCAGGACCACAGCATGTTGAGCTGGGGCAGCACAGCCCCAGCTGGCATGGGCCCCAGGGGGTCAGCCTGCCAGCCCAGGGCTGCTCCTGCCCAGCTCAGTGTGCTGCGGAGGGCTTGGTTGGGGCACAAGTGTGCTACAGTGTGGGGCTAGCTTGCAGGCAGCCCTGTACTGTAGCACCCTCACCCCCTGGCCACCCCCAGTTACTCTCATGTGTGGTGTGGTGGAATAAATAACTCTGCTGTAGAATAGTACTTGTGTTGGGTACTGTCCTACGGAGAACTTAATTAGTTTACTCTGGCCTAATAGCACCACTCTTGTAGACAGTGATGCTTTACTGAGGAGCTAATTAAGCAACGCGGCAGTGATCATCTGTGTAGATGCACCCTGTAATAGTCCTTCATGGTTCATTTCCCCAGGCTGGTGCAGACCAGCCACTGCTGCTTCTGTAAAACCGGAACCTCTAGGAACAGGCTCCTTCTCATTAAGGGGTCTAATAGTGGTTGCTAGTTTCTTTCTTCTCTAATACAAAAAGGGGAAGAAGTCTTAAGAAAAAAAGGTCAAAGAACAAAAATAACAACACTTGTTCACTCTTTTCATATAGTAGATATTATGCATCATGATATGGTTTTACTCTTTTCTCCTACATAGGCTAATTAGCATCAACTTTAATTTGACATAGCTGTCCAAGCACCATGACTGCTTGGATGGCAATTTCGGCTTTCTTGAACTGCAGTAATATCAGATGCATGAACTGAGTCAATCCTGTAAAATACTTGATGCTCCTATGAGACATGGAATGCAATCAGCTGTCACAGATTCAAGCACATGTCAAAAGCACTCAGCACCCAAGAGGAATGCACAATCAAGGCACACTAGAAACAATGCTATAGTATGTATCCTCTTGTAGGAAGTTACATTAAACCACATGAAATTTCAGTTTTACTTAATGGAAAACAATATTTTAAACATATTACTTTGCACCAATCACAGAACCACTTCAAACAGCAAAATGCACACTTTGTGAATATTCATTGTACATTGGATAAACACTTATCCATTCAGAATTAACCATTTTTCTTAAGAATTGTTTATTACATCATGGAATGAGAATAAAAAATAGTCATTTAACTTCTGCTTGCACATAACTGATGGTGTATGCTAAACACAAGTAAGAAAATACACAGCTTTAATATATTATTTTAGTTTCAGGCTAATTCTAGTAAAAAAAAAAAACAGATAAGGCTTGGGCAAATAACTCTTGGTGAATTAATGCAGTTCAAATTATGTTTTACAAATATCTTTCATAGAAATAATTGTAACCTGAGTGGTACACATTTGGTACTCCCTCTTCATTTGAAGGGATGTTTGGGGTATGTGTGTGTATGCCGTGAGGGCGTAGCTGCTCAGCCTAGGTCAGTTCACTGTTCTCCTTTACAGAGAAGAGCAGAGACTATGGTCACTCAGTAAAATTTAACTATTTACAGAACTTTATTTCCAGGACCCATAGAACGTATTAAACATATATACAGGGATATCCTAGAACTATATACCAATGTATACCGTCTAAGGCAGGTGAGTCTTGTTACTCATATACATAGGCAGGAATAAGTGGATATAAAAAACAAGGGTGCTTTATTGATGTAAGCCTGGGCTCCCAAGGGTCTTCTTGTTGGATCCAAAGTGATTGTCACAAGACTTTCCACAGCATTTCAGCAGCTCAACAATTAACAGGACGAACAAGGCAAAACATAAACAACTTACAATACCATATCAAATTAAATAATTTCACAGTAAAAGATACAGCTTACGGCCCACCCCACATATATACACAGGGACCCAGGGCAATCTTAACTGTTTATATACCCCTTAACAGTTACAATCCAAAATCAACAATGGCACAGTAATCACCCTGCATGGAAGAGTAATACCAAGTGGAAAACAGGGGACTCCTAAAGGGCTATGCTAATCGTCCCTAGTTCCCTGGACTGGCTAGACTCCAGAGACACAAAACCTCCCCTGAATACCGGGGACACCCCTCCCCTGTGGAGACCTTTGCCTCTTTCCCCATGGGGACCCTGATCCCCTACCTGGGCACTCATGGCTCCTTGGCCCTCCGGTGGAATTTGACTCATTGCTATCTGGGTGGGCTGGTCAAAACTCTCGCCTTGCCGGGGACCTGTGGCTTGACCCAGCTGCCACTCACAGTGGAAAGGCACCAGCTGCCTCGTGCACCTAGTAGGGCCTACTGGTCTCTGCCTCCTGCAGAGATGCAGGCCCATGCTGCCTCATGTAGCCACGGAGTCCCTTCCGCTCTGCCTTGGCTCCGTGCACCGATCCGTGCACTGTGGTACCCCTGCCGCTTGCAGGGTCAGGAACCCAGGCTGCCTCATGCAGTCCCAGAGTCCCATCAGCTTTCCACCTCTGTACACTGGTCTATGCACTGAGGGCTCTGTGACCGCAGCATTCCCATGCACTCTCTGGACCCTCACCAGCCCTGTGAACTGACCGTGCACCGAGGGCTCCTCCTTGTGCAAGGTTGGGGACCCACGCTGCCTCATGCAGCCACGGAGTCCCTTCAGCTCTGCCTTGGCTCTGTGCACTGATCTGTGCACCATGGTACCCCTGCCACTCACAGGGTTGGGAACCTGGGCTGCCTCATGCAGTCCCAGAGTCCCATCAGCTCTCCAGTCCCGTGCGCCGGTCCATGCACCAAGGGTTCTGTAGCCGCAGTGGTCCCACATCCACTCTCCAGACCCTCACCAGCCCTGTGCACTAACTGTGCACTGAGGACTCCTTCTTGTGCAAGGTTGGGGATCCACACTGCCTCGTGCAACCGCCATGGTCCCTGCATCACCACCACCTGTGCACCAAAGGCTCGTGCCTTGTGCAGTGTTGGGGACCAGCACCGCCTCATGCAGCTGCGGGATT
>NW_005841965.1:1312247-1331989 GCF_000455745.1 Alligator sinensis
TCCTTCAGCTCACCAAGCCCTGTGCACCACTCTGTGAACTGAAGGGCTGGACTCCTGCCTCGTGCAGGGTTGGGGACCTGTGTTGCCTCATGCAGTCACGGCATCCCTTCAGCTCACCAAGGCCCATGCACTGCTGCATGCACCAAAGGAGCTGGGCTCCTGCCTTGTGCAGGGTTGGGGACCTGTGCTGCCTCATGTAGTTGCTGAGGTCCCACCTGTCCTCCAGAGCCTCTGTGCACCATCCTGGGCCCATGGTGGCTGAGATGCGGCTGCCCACTGCTTCTCCCTCACCAGAGGCATCTTCAGGGTGCTCCACCCTGCTGGTCAGTACTACTAGCTTTTCTGCAGCCCTTGTCTTCATCGTCCCTCATTGAGACTGCCCATGTACTCAGCACATGACCTTTTATTCCCTCTGGAGGTACTGCTCCAGATTGGGAATGGACCAATGAGGAAGCCCGAGGGGTTAGTTTCCCCTCAGGTCCTCTCTTTCACCTTGCCCCTGGGTCAGGGTGGGGCTGCCTTCCTCCTGTCTTCCCCTGATTGGTGGGGAAGAAAAAACTGCCTCCACTAATGGAGCCCGAGCCCTTCGGGCTCAAGCTAACAATCTGGGCTGCCGGTGAGCCCACTGGCCAGCCTGCCACATAATACTTAGGAAGTTCAACAGGATATTTTCCATTCTTAAAAACCTCTTACCCATTATATATTTAATGGTTACCCAGTTTGGATAAAGTTCTGAAGCTAGCTCAATTTCTCTCCATCTGGCCTGAACTACAATATCTCAGATCTTACTGAGCATTGCTGGTTCATTTATTATATTTGTTTTCGACAAAAAAAGTTTCACTCCAACTAATACTGGCTCACTTTCAGGATCATATGCATTAGTAACCAAACAATTTATTTAATTAATGTGTTAACAATGTCATCTTCTCTCACAGTCTAACTTCAGCATTTTTCTAACTGGAAAATAATTTTGGCAAATTCCATTCACAGTGGGCTGACTCGAGTCATTTTACAAATAGTCTTAGCTTGGATCTTTATACTTTCCAGTTGTGTAAATATGATTTTCTAAAACTAATTATGGCAATTCCATAAGCCTCTTATATAGACAGAATCAAGTCAATGTTAATGTATGTTGTGAAAACATCAAGTTGTGGTGGGTTCAGTTGTTAAAAGTATAACAGGAAGTCATTTTAAGCAGCTGTATTGGCTTAACATTTTAAGAGTCAGATCTCTCTCCAGCTCTCTGTACCTTTCAAATGTTGCATACTAGTTATCTTAAAAAAAAAAAAAATTCTAAAATAAAAGGCTGGGTCCATCCAGCATAGCAGGGATTGTTTGCTTCTTCATAGGAATGAAGTGTAGCTAAAACAATCAGCACTTAGAGATGAGAAACTGACAAAACCATGTAATGATTTTATAGTGAAGAAACAAAACATTTGTATTTAAATGTTTTCCAAGGGCAAGAGGGAGAGTTAGGTAAGGGTATGTGGAACACCAAAAAGATAAATTTATATAGAAACCTAACTGTGATAAACCCATATGCAGAATAAACACCTTCCAGAGCAGTCTTCTATTTATTGTTAAGATCCAAAACATGCTGTAATGGACATGGTGGTTCTCTGATGTCTTCTCCCCACCATCAGCACAGTATGAAATATTCTTATTCACTTACCTGTGAAATAGGGTGGTTTTGTTACCCACATTATAGTGAAGGGAAAGGAAGGCAGATGGGAGGTAAGGGACTTCCCAAAGTTGCTCGGGCTGTCTGTGGCAGAGTCCCTAATGGGCAAATGACTTAGGTGCAGGATAATTTTTCCTCTCCTAAATATCTGCTACATTATTTTCAAAGTTGTAGGAATTCTTTAGGGTTCATGCCTGTGAAAGAAACCATCAATATTTGTGTTGTACACAGATTAATGAATGTCTCCTGAGAAAGTTTCTATTAAAAGCTCCATAAATTAACTAACAGCTAAAATTGAAAAGTAATTGAAGTAAGTGATGGACTTTTTTTCTAGAGATATGCTATAATAATGTAGAGGACTGAATTTAGACTGGAATAATGTTTTCCCACCTCAGCAATGTATGTACACCTGGTTAATTTGCATTTGACAACATTATAAATACATAGGAAGGGATGATGTCTGGAAAAAATTGTAAAGCAAAATGCATTGGAGTTTAACAAGAGCTCTGAAGGGAATGCACCAGATCTAGATTTAATTCACACCAGCATCATTTTAGTGGACACACAGCTGAGATGTAAATCTGACCCTCTAAATGTAGTGGGTTAATTGGCAATAATTTAGCTACTGCCAGTGGCAGTCCATGTGAAATAAATGCTCTAAAATTAATCAACACATATTCAGTCTCCTGGGAATCCAACTAAAAGAAATCAGTGAATTCAAATTAATCTGAAATCTTTCTAACTTGTCCAGTTATGGTCCCCAAAAAAGACAAATTCATTAAAAACACCCTCAAAATATACTGTATGGACATGAAGTGCTCAGAACCTAGATTTACAATTATCAGTTAAATTTATGTATAATAATAAACACATCAAAACAATAGACTTCTTGTACATTACCTATTTTCCATCAAGGCTATTCCCCCGTTACAGGAACAGCCAGTGTTGCTAATATTACTGGCAAACTGAATATAAAGTTGCCATGTCACACTAGTTTGAGTGTTATTACAGATAGCCAGGAAAAACCACACTTCAAACTTCTCAACTTATCTTCTCAAAAACAGCTCCAGAAGTTATTTACATAGAATTATCGTTTCTGGTTCTCCATTTGAGAGAAGGTCAATTAAAAAAAAAAAACCAAGAGAAAAGAAACCCGTATTATTTTTGCTTGCAGATAAAGTATTATAGATTGGCATAGGCCAATTTTCTGCACTGAACATCTGCTCTGTTACAGGTATAGACTGGTTTCCAACCACTTATACTGGCAAAAGTGTAATTAACTGGCCAAAATCTCCTCAACTAGGATTCTTTCATTGCAAATCAGAAAGATCTCACAGGATCCAAATCTGAGCTCATTCGATTCAGGGTCCAGATCTGAGCTGTATTTGAATTAATCTGACTTTGAAGTATGCATCATAAAGATCAAATATAAAATGGACTTAGAACATTTCCACAATACTGGGGCAGTGAACATTTGGTTTTGGTTAATTCACAGTTAGTGAGTAATGGCTTAATTTGAACTAGACACTAGGTATCCAACTTGCTTCATGATCAGATAAGCCTGTTGCAAAAGCGAGAGAAAACTGGGGTAATGAGAGTGCAATTGTTCTGAATGAAGCTAGCTTTTCTTTATATTATGTGGCCTTATCTCTTACTTACAGAAAGGCCTGGAGAACATCTATGTATATGCTTTTGGGCCATATAAAAAGAGGGAAAGAAGCTATGCAATTTTTCAGTTTAGCTCATACTATCAGAAGCTGTAGTTCTACCCAGGCACAGAAGAACAGTTATAGCCAAAAGTAAATGTCAGAGTAAGGCCTGGAAAAACTCCATTTCAGATATGTCCTTACAAGGCCCAAATTGTGAGACTGGTTATTTTCTTACTTCTGGTGACTAGAAAGATTTATTACTCTGCTAGCGATGTTCATTCCCACTTCCTACCCCACTCCTTCTATTCTCTTTAGGTGCCTCAGGGTCTGTAATCCTTCATACTGCCAACAGAATATATGCAAAACCAACCAATACTGGATCGCATAACAATACTTTACCATTCTTGTGCAACTTTTACAAGTTCAATTAAATAACTAGCCTTCAGAAGTATACCTCTATGTAACAACAGGTCATAAGTTGGCTTGCATATGGAGAAGCATATCTGTACAATCTATGCCTCCAAACAGTTGGTTAATGTGAAGTAAAATGGTTTATGTCTAATGTAAATTCTTGAACAGCATTATTTGATCACATGTTATGGTTAAATAAGAAAATAGAGTAAAATGTCTATGGGAGACTTAGCTTTAAATTCCTGGCTCTGGAGCTGAAGTCTCATTAATCACTAATTCATTAAGAAACCTAACTTCCATCAACAGGGTTTAGTGATTTGCCTGCCAAAGCAAGTAACTGAATCCTGGTTCCCTGGGTTCCTCAGCAGTACCCTCAACCATTATCCAAGGCTTACTCTCTAAAACACATGATATACTGTGTTAGTAGCCACTGTAGGAAGACAAATATAGATAGAAGATCCTAGAAGAAAGAAACTCTGTCAGGAAAAGCCCCAAGGCAACCAGATTCTTAGAACTACTACATAAATTGATTACTGGATCTTAAAAATGCCAGCCCCAAGTGCCATAAAGGAAGCGGGAGGAATCAAAACACATGACAGAGGTGATATCTGCAAGCTAGATATTTGCAATAATTTCTTTATTTGCAAGCTTACAGGCACCCTTCATCAGGCACAGGAGATTTCAAAGATTGTAAAAGTTCTCCTGGGTAGAAATGGAAATTCATATAAAAGGAAGCTGAGTCTTTCTCAAAAATCTGGCTATCCAAATACACAATAGCAATGGTAATATGTGTTTACACAGTCTATTTTAAACTATGATTCTGTTACCGTGCTCTTGCTTCCCTTCACATTGAATAGAAGACAGGGGTTTAGCACCTTCCTTCTTGTTTTTTTTCCTATTTTCAACACCCCCTTTTTATTGAGTTTGTACAGTTCCAAGAACATTGTGGGAGTTACTGGAAATAAGGAAAATATGATAAGTATCAGGTCAAATCCACAAGCCATTTAATATTTTTATTCAGTCCTTGTCAAGACAAGATCTTTCATGGGAGTTCATGCTTTGGTCAGTGGCAAAAAACAAACAAACCCGAATCACCTACTCTCACTCCCTCCCCCACCCACAATACCAAAGCAATCTATGAACAAATGAATTGAGCCTTTTAATCCCAGCTTCCCTCTGTCAATAAACTAGCAGCAAGCAGAACACTTCAAATCTTCATGAATTTCTGCCTCAAAAGGTATAAATCAGGTAACTCTCTACACATGGGCAACTGGTGCTGCCTTAATCAGGAGGGGCACATGCCCCTCTCCCCCACCCCACCCCCAAGACCAGTCTTGCTACCCGGGAGGGGGGAGGGAGGTCCCCCCGCAGCAGATTGCTGCCCAGAGGAAGTCCCCCCATGGCTGATTGCTGTGGCCAATTGCAGCAGCCACTTCCAGAAGCAGCTGCAGCAATCAGCCCGCACTTGCATGGGGCACTGGTGCTCCCACCTGCCCATCGCCTAAGCAGTGAGTGCGGCTGATCAGAGGGTGCACCAGCGCTCTTAGGGGGTGCACGTGCACCCCCATGCACCTGCTATGTGTCACCACTATCTCTACATATCAACCTTTTACAAATTTTACAATCCCCTTCAGAATCACTGTTTAACTCACACAGTGGAATCACTTCAAAATAGGAATAACCTGTTTTAACCAAGATCCGTTTGATAAATAAATATATAAATCTAATGACATTCTAAAGTTATTTGGAAGCTCCTAAAAAGCTTTTCAGCCAATCTGATAAAAACAGGCCCTCCTCAGTTTTCAATCCAAGCATAATAAAGCTAATATTAATTTGTTGTGCTTCTTAAAACCACTGCATAGCCTGAACTCTTGGAACAAGTTCCTGCAGTTTGGCTCTGGATCAGATTGTAATACCTCAACATTCTGTCATTGTTCAGATAATGTATTAGAGTAATAAATCATTGGCTTTGATCTGATAAGACATTGCTCACTAAATTGAGTTTGGTGAGCTGAACTGTTACAATAATCTAATACCAAAGGTCTGACAACACCATTCCCAAAAAACGTCACGGTAGAAGAAATAATTCACAGCCCTGTCATTTTAAGAAAATTCTTTAAAATTGAAGTCTGAATCATGATAGCTCTCATATCAAAGCATTTGGTTTCAGACACTGGCAACAGGCACCCTCTACAAAAGCTGAAATATTTAAAGTTTTTTACTTGTTTCAACTTACCATTTTCCCCAGATCTTTGATGATCAAAAAAGGCTCTATCAAGTCCTCCGCCCAAACCATGGAAGTCATTGAGCTCTTTGATAAATATTTCATTGAGTGCAGGACCTGACCTAAATATGCAATAATCATAGATATCATAGCAGGGTTTTGAAAACCATAGATATCATAGAAAAGCAGGGAAGTCCATTGAAAAGGAGTTCCAAAGGCCATTTAGACCAAATCTGGCAGAAACAGGATCATCCCTATACAAATCCATTTTCTCACCTATTAGCAAAACTACTTAGTCAACCCTGACATAACCACAAGATGTAACACAAACTTGCCACAGGTAAAACAGGGACCACAGCAGCCAACATCTTGCTGCTGCAAGGGTTGTTAAAATTATCTTTGAGAGATTCAAGATGCTCGTCACTACAGAGGAGAACAAACCCCACCACAAACTGTATGGATCTGACCATAGGTAAAATTCCTTCTTGAGCCCAAATAGGACAATTGGTGTGACCCTAAGCATAGAGACATGACCCTCTAGCCAGGTTTCAGTCCCAGCAGAAGCACTGGCACATCCCATTTAAAATCCCCAGCCTTGGCTGCAGCCAACACTCAGTGCTTCTAGGAAGGTGAAACCTTCCCTTCCCAACCAGCAGCAGAATTCCTTTCTATTCCCATGTAGCATATAGCAAAATCCAGAAGCATGGGAAATACCCATAAAATAACATAGGCATAGCTACTCCTAGATCATCCCTGATCAATGCTTATCCAACCTCCTCTTGAACCCAGCCAGTGATGGAGATTCTGCAATTTCCCTTGGTAGTCTTTTCTACTGCTTTACTGTTTTAACAGTCAAGATGGCTTTCCTCATATCCAAGCTAAATCTATTTTGCTGAAGCTTCAAGCTATTACTCCTCATTCTGGTCTCTGCAGCAAGAGAGAAAACATGTTTCCCTTCTTCTTTATGGCAGGCCTTCAGATATTTGAAGGCTGCTCAACCACCTTTTCCACAAGCTTGACATGCCTCTTTCCTTCAACCTCTCCTTGTCTGACCTGCCCTCCAAGCCCTTTATTATTTTATTCACCCCCTGCGCCCTCTCTAACTTCTTCATGTCCTTTTTTAAAACTAGGAGCCCAAAATGGCATACAATACTCTAGATAAGGTCTAACCAGTGCCAAGTAGAGAGGCACTATCACCTTCCATGTACCTAATCCTTCTATTGAAACATCCCAAAACTGCATTCATATTTGGGGCAGTTATATCACACTGCAGACTCATATTGAGTCTGTGAACTGATTCCTAGATCCTTTTCAGTAGTGGTGCCTTCCAGGTAAGTATCACCTATGTTGTATTTATATTTTCAATTTTTTTTTTTATTCCTGAGGTGTACCACCTCGCATTTGTCAGCATTGACCTTCATCCTGTTAGGTATAGCCCAGTTTTCCTACCTGTCAAGATGCTTCTGAATTACAACCCTGTCCCCCAACATGTTTGCAATCTTTCCCAGTTCTGTCTTATCTGCATATTTGCTCAAGATGCTCTCTATTCCAGCATCCAAATAATTAATAAACACATTGAACACCATTGGGCCCAGCCCCTGTGTAACTTTATTTGAAGCCTTCTGCCATTCTGACATGAATCCATTTATAATTACCCTTTGCTTGTGGCTACCAAGCCAGTTGTCTGTACAATTTACAGTAGTTTTGTCTAGCCCACATTTCTTCAATTTGTTTATAAGAAGGTCAGTGGGACTTTGTCAAAAGTCTTGCTGAAGTCCAGATACACGATATCCACTGCATTCCCTTTATCCATCCAAATAGTTTGTCAAAGAAGGAGATCAAGTCTGTTTGGCATTATTTGTTCTTAGTAAATTGATGCTTGGTTCTCGTGATCAGCCTTTCTTCCTCCAGATGCTTGCAAATGAATTTCCCTATAATATGCTCCAATAACTTTCCAGGTATTAAGGTGAGGCTAACTGGTCTATAGTTCCCCATAATCTTCCTTTTTACCTTTTTTTAAAAAGGGGCATTATGTTGGCCTTTTCCCCCATCTGCTTGTCTCCCATGATTTTACAATATCATTGCCAAGGACTGAGATCTCCCCTGTCTGTTCCTTCAGTACCCTGCTAACTTGAGATCTCCCCGTCCGTCAGGCCCTGCTAACTTGAAATTATTCCGATCCATCAAAAGCTCTCTTTATCCAAATAATCCTCATTAGGTACCTAGTTATATTCTATTTATTTATTTTTGTGAAGACTAAGGTAAAGTAGCTGCATCTTCCACCTCTGCATCTTCTGGTAAGGTTGCCTCTGTCTATTTAACAGTGGTGGCTATTTAACAGTGGGCACAGAGATTCCTTGGTGTTTCTTTTCTGGCCAACATACTTACAGTGGGTTAATAGTGGATAGGTTCTGCCTTTTACTCACAGTAGGTGCATCTACATGTGTGCTTTGCTGTGGAGTACACTAAGTAGCTCCTCAGTAAAGTGTCATGGTCTAAATATGTACCAGTATTAGGGTGCAGCAAATTAATTAACTCTACTGTAAAATAATACTCTCCAGGACAGTACTATCTTATGGTAGAGTAATTAACTGTGATCAAGCTCTTGTGTAGACCTTGGAAACGGGTGGAAATTGCACCGATCAGCTCAAGCAGCAGGAGGCCGTACTCCTGCCTGTTGCCTAACAGCACGGCTCGGCATATTTGACACTACTTATGCCCCAGCCAGCCCCTTTGCCACCACCAAGAGCCTGGGGCTCACCCCCCAAGCCTGCTGCCAACCCAGGCCTACTCCACTCTGGCTCAAAGTGCTGCTATGTCTGGCACACTTGTAGATGCTGAGCCCAGGAACAGTGCAGTCCAGTTCAAAGTTCTCCAGATTTTAATGTTATTTTACAACTAGTCCAGTTGATATGGATTGTAAACATGAGCAAGGGCAAAGATTTGGGTATACATAATATGATGGTTTTGTGATTATTAACACTCATTGGTCTTTATTATCCAATATTATTTTGGGCTCATATAAAAATTCATCTAATTACATATACAAATCAATAGTGGCTTTGCCATAAGTACAAAGCAAAGGACATTACATAATGGTATTGTCCTGTAAGTAGACCCCACACTGGTTTTTACTAGGGCTGCGCAAAACAGCACTGTTCCATCTTGACTTGAGTTTCGAGGTTTCAACAGAACAGCGTTTCATTGCGAATTTCATATCAATTCGAAACAGCTGTTCCATTTTGCTTCATCAAAACAGTGAGGCTGTTTCGATGCTGTTTCAACATTTCACCCATTAGCTAATAATGGGGAAGCTTGAAACAACCTCCCTCATCTGGCAGGCAGATCGGGGCTGCAGGCCCCGATCTGCCTGCCAGATGAGGGAGGGAAGCCGGGGCTGCTGCCTGGGACTGCAGAAGGGAACTGAGCCGGATTGCTC
Source organism: Alligator sinensis (assembly GCF_000455745.1). Taxonomy (NCBI): domain Eukaryota; kingdom Metazoa; phylum Chordata; order Crocodylia; family Alligatoridae; genus Alligator; species Alligator sinensis. The sequence continues at coordinate 1,321,652 of NW_005841965.1, forward strand.
AGTTCCCATCCCCCACGTTCGATCAGGCTGGGGACCCAAGGGCATCCAGGTTCAACCTGCTTCCTGAGCCTGCTCTCTCTGGGCCCTCTAGCCCCCATTTCCTGGGTCAGCTGGGACCTCCATTCAACATCCCCTTAGTCCCTTCCCACAAACCACTGGCTGTTTCTCAGCCTTCAGGCTGCATGCTCTGTGTTGTGCCAACCCTAAGGCTGAGCTCCCTGCTCTAAGGCTGCATACCTACAGGCATACCCGGTGTGGGCCACAGCCAACCCCTTGGCAGCCTGCTCAGGAGCTCCTTCCCTGGCAGCTGCCAAGATAAAAGACTCTCTACCGCAGCTCAGACCCTGGGTTTATATCCTCCCTAAGCCCAGGCCCTTGCTGGTCAGTTGACTCCTGTGATTGCCACCTGAGCCCTCACTACAGCTTCTTTCCCTCTTAATGTGATGGGTGCACTAAATCCTATTTTACCTTCACACACACAGTGGCACTCATGTATCTACATGTTACCATATTTGTTCAAATCCAAGTAGAGTACGCACAAGTCTGTTTGACTTCTTTAGTTTAGGGGACTGCCAACACAATGCTAAGACATGCAGTGAAAAATCCATGCATCTCAGAATGTGGTCTTGTGCATCCAATATTCAGTAAAAGCTTAACAAGAAAAAGGTTTACACACTGACCCTGATTTTAAGCTAAAATAAGGATGTAAGGCAGCATTTTCTAAAGCATGTAAATTCCTTGGAATGTGTATTTCCTTTATAAAGTTATGAGGAATTATATTTGTGAGCAACTTAGGTGCTATAAATAAATATATATATACACACACAAAATTGCAAGCTATTCCTCTATGCAGTAATAATTTGTAACAAGGCTAAGATGTTTTTAAAGGTTTAAAGCATATTAGAGAGCATTTCTACCCTCTGTCCTCTGAATCTGCCAGTAAAACTATCACCTGAAAAAACCTGCAGGGAATGCTAGCTGCAAATCTCCTGCTTGAATAAATAGACACACCTTTGTGCCAAATTTCAAATATGATCCTTTTAGAATTTATACTAAAATCTAACTGAAGTCATTTAAAAAACCCATTCTAATGAAAAGAAAATTCTTCCTCCAAAAATGGGAAGAATAATTAGTTATACAGTCATTAGTGTTTAATGCTACTAATCACTGCATTATTATTACCTATTATAGGCATAAAAGTTTGCCTCTAGTGCTTGGGAAGTGACATTTTTCTAAGGCAAATTATCACACTATTCCAGAGTTCAGAGCAAATACAAAATCCTATTATTCCCTCTTCATGGATTGTTTTTGGAAGGAATAAATAGAGCTCATTTTGTATAGAATATCAGTAAACAGTAAAAGACACAAAACAATAAAATATGCATATATGTGCAAATATTACACACACTCCTTTAATTGTTCTGTGGAATACGTAGAAACATGAAAAATGAAATTTTCAAGCTTCTTAAGCTTCTTTACGTACCCAACTCGCATTGAATTTCAGCAATGGTTGAGTACCTAACTCAACCATGCTAAGTACTGAGATAAATGGATACACTGTAACTAAGTCAGTCAGAAAAAAACAACACACCGACAGCATGCTCTAACAAAAGTTTCTCTATTAGTTTGGTTGAAAATATTTGACACAGAGTTTTCAGGCAATTTGAATTACTCTATAGTCAGTATAGCCATTAATTACATAGTTATATAGTATTTTTACTTTTCAAGTACAACCCTGAAGCTCGATCCTCATAGGAGTGTCATCCACTCGTTTCCCTGCATCATAGCATAATTTGGATAGAACCCTGAATAACGCAATGTAAATCTGTGCCTATTTATTGGTCCGGCATACAATTCCCACTGACTCAACATTAGTCTAAATCTGAATTTTTGCTACAGCAAACTCAAATGTATTTTTGGGACAGTAGTTTGATGTACTCAGTCTACTAGTTTAAGTATTAAAGTACTAAATTAGCAGTGAGAGTGTTATTTCAATAGTGAACAGAATTTGGTCCCAATTTGTATCTGATTTCAGATGCAGACACAAATTCACGCTCAAGCTGCTTTTCACCTTTAGCGGATAAGAATGGAAAGACTTTGGTCATAAACAAATATTTATAAATTTGAGCTAGAAACATCCTGCAGAACAGAACTGAGCTCCAGGCAACCTGCTGTGTAATACCAAATGAGAAGCTTAGGGAAAGGATCAAACAAAAATTGAGAAACAACTGATTTCTGGCTCCCCAAAACTGATGCATCACTGACTCATATGGGAACCAGATAATCATTCAGTCTCTTTTCCCCTTTGGTTTCAGTTCTGGAAAACAACACAGGAGAAATTTGAAAACTGGCATTGGCCTCAGTTTTAGAAAGTTAAAATCACAATGATAGATTAAATAAATCTCTCAAGTGTACTGCTGCACTTCAATGTCAGTCTAACTGGAACTAATTTCTTGCTTAAGAAGGTCACATCTAGATTTACATCCAAATACTGCATACATTACAGATCTTTATATTTTCCCATAGATATGATCAATGTGGACACAGGAAATTTTGTGAGGCAGAGATTTTGATACCTTCAGGTCATGTAAGTATTTATTCTGCAGTTCCATCTCTGTTTGAAACCTTCAGAAATGGTCCATTTAGTGCACTGGCTACCATATTAAACAATGAAGCCAAACAGCAGTCACACTCCAATTATTCTGCTATTCGTTTTTAACGTTTAGCATATTATATTGTTTCCCACCTGTTCCCCTTTTGTTCTTTAGTAGCTTTAGAGGTTGCAATATGATAACATTTGTCATTTCATAGTGCAAAAGAAACAAAAGGAGCTCTTAAGGAGCTCTTATAGCCAGTTTGCCTCTCTAAGTAATAGCTAAAGATTTTCCCCCATGAGCAGCACCTCCCAATATACCATCCAACAATTCACAATAATTAGTTTCATTTGGGTAAATATGCAGTTCCTTTCATTGCCAGTTTGTTTGGAAAACTCCCGTTCTCTCTTGTCTTCATTCCTGTCACAAGTATTTACAACAAAACCATGCTTAACGAGGTTCTCATCCCCACTGCTCTAATTCTACAACTTCTCAGCCTTTTCTCCTGCCATCTTATTTGTCAGAGAGATTCTTCTTTCATCTTTCTTTTATTAAGAGGTAATTTTACTTTCAAATGCCATTTTTTAATGACAAAACAGACAAGTTTATTAGTATCTGTTAAATGCTGACAGTGCACTGAATGCTTTACAAAGACACAAAATCCTACCCCGAGGAGCTTGTCAATCATTCTGTGTCTTCTTCCTTCTCTCATAAGTTCTTTTATACCAGGCTCATCACCCTGATCTCTGAACACCTCTTTTTCACCTAAAGACAGAGATCACAGTTTCACTGACAAAAGCACGATACCATTCAAAGTGTTTTGACATAAAAATGAATATTCAGCTAAACATTTTTTTGCCTATGAAGACTACCTGCTTTCTGCAGAAACTTTTCATTCTTTTGTGGAAAAAAGGAAAAAAGAGGGATTGAAAGTTGAAGAGTGATTGATTTAGAAATACTACCAGGGTGCCTCCTAGCATTGTCTCACATCCCCATTCCTCATCTCTGGGCCATGGTCCCTAACTGATCTACATACCTCATTATACAACATGACTAGGACTACTTCATATTACCTCACTTTAAGGAAGACCTTAAAAGAATTGGTCCAAAACAGAAAACTGATCTGTAAAGGAGACTAGGAATATAAAGCACTCAACACTTCCATGAATGCCACAGCAGCATCTCCAAACTCTTTCATTATTTGCCCAAATCCCCTCCTCCAGTCCCCAAGTTGATTATCTTCTAACAAAAGATTACGGGTGGAAGTGGAAAAAGAGAAGAAATTCCATCCCCTATCTTCCATTTAAAATTTCAGGGGAAAAAATATTTTAAACCAGTTCTAATACTGGTGCTGAGGTGGAGGACTCCTGCAACCTTGCTGTAGAGGATCTCCTCTTCTTCAAAGTTGTCCTTTTTCCTTGGAACAGCTGAAAGCAGGGAGTCAGACCTCCTCTGCAGAAGGCTTGTCATTGAACCCATGGCCAGGTTTTATGAATGACCAGAGGGGGAAGGATAGGGTGGGCAGCATGATGCACCCCCACCACCACTGCAGACATTCCACTTATATGGCAATAAAGCCACAGAAGCACAGGCCACATACCTTTAATGAATTAACAGCCATTTGGGATTTAGAGCCCTTTCTAAAACCTAGTGTTAATTCTACATGCTGAATGGCACTTTCTGCAGAGCATGGAGGCCTGGGTCAGTAAAGTGGCACAGTAGTGGTTAGGTACCAAAGCCTGATAAAACAATTGTCTTTGGAAAATTCTGATGATCAAGTAGAGCTTGAGCCTTGAGACAGCTTCGGAAACAAAAAAAGGGCTAATTACAATTTTACCTAGTTCTACCCATCTTGTCTTTCAAGCACCTTCCAAATGCAGAGCAACCAGAAAACTAAATGAGCACTTACTTTGTGATTCAACTACTAGGCTTCAGAGCCCTGCAACTTTACACCAGCTAAGGAATTTTTTTAATGGATTTGCCCCACCTTACATAGGGTGGAAGAGGTTCTATGGAAAAAGAGATTATAAGATCTGAATATCTAATAACCCAATCAAAAATCTTATTGATTTAATAAAAGATATCATCTCTATTACAAGTCCTGATTGCCTTTTCCATTAGACCAATACAGCTACAACCTGGATACCCAATAACCCATTCAGCATTTTAACCAGCAGAGCTCAGGCTTGGTACTAGTAAAAAATACAAATCAAATAATAATCTAAAGGGACATATCTTTGTCAGATATAACCATTATTCTACAATCAGAATGAAAGCAGCAGCAGCAAGTCAAGACAGAATTAAACATCTATGCAACAGAACAATATGAAGCCAAACATGGTAATTAAATGCATTCACTTTTCATTCGTCTCACAAGATTTCTTGTCAGAGTTTACAAGTGACAATCCACAGGATATAATAACTAGCAATCTCAATGAGACAAGCTATGCCATTTCATAATCTCTCAGTGCCACTGTTAATGTTTGCTCATCACTGGTACACAAGTTATAATACATCATTAATTAGTCTTTACTACACCATTCCAATCATGAAGAGCATTATGGATTCATTAAGGGTAACTGCAATACCTAAGAGAAGCTCTCATTATAGGAGTGAATGCCCTACATTCTGAATGAATTAGATGCAGGAGGTCACAAAGCCACCAAAGAGGCTTTTCTGCCTAAATGAAGCCACCTAACACTATTGATAGATAGGTGCCATTAGAAAAAGACACTAATAGTTATGACAGTCACCTGCATTATGAGGTTGCCAGTTGGCACTTAAAATTGCAGAGTGCTGCACTGAATGTACTTTCATATGGTATTCAGCGGGCTTTGATTTGAATGAGGGCAAGAGGTGAGCCATATCAGACTGATGTTTCCAGCAAAGACACTTTCAGTGGGGAGTTGTTTCTATCTGCTAAATAAAATCAGGAACATTGCGATACCAAACTTCTAGCCACCTGTCCCTAGTGTTGCATGTAGAACCCTGCATTAATTGCACTGCCTCCCTATGCATGTGGGAAGAATTAGAAACCTTAGAATGGGATCCAAAACCATCACCACACTGAAGTTTGTAGACTAGAATTAACCAATAAGAAAATACTCAGGGCAGGGCAAAAGTTTTACGTCTCCTCCCTCCTGTACCTTATGCAGACTGAAACATCTCTTAAAAGTGCCTGCATCCTCTCTTTCAACATACTAAAAGGGCTCAACTCCTTCCTTTAAAATATGACTACAAGAAGATTGGAAGTAATGGTACACACCCCTCTTTCCTATATTTATCTAGTATTAGAGCAGTGGTGTCACAAAGAAGTTCAGGTCCTTCTTTTTCCAAAATAGATTAAGACCTAAAATCCCCACCCCACAACAAGCTCCCAGCCACTCCTTCCTTCCAGTCCTAACCACAAGACTATATTCATATCCTTTCTTGCGCTCTCTCTCCCTGCTCCGTATCCTTCCCCCCCCCCGCCCCTTACAAATACACATCCACACTGTACCTACCACCTCCCAAGTCCTCTTAATTTTGAATTTTTTGTTGTACAGGAGGGGAACATTAAAAAATAGGGGTGGAAAATATACCCCCCTACAAAGGCTTGTGGCATTTTGTGGTTGAAGAGGGAGGAGAGGTGGGGGGAGCAAGAGAAGAAAGGCTTTGCTCATGGGCCAGTGGCAGAAAGAAGCAGCAGTGGTTGGGAGTGGTGGTGCCAGTGGCAGCACAGACCAGGTTGAAAGCAGCCCATAGTTGGACCTAAGCTCTGTTAAAGGCTCCTCTTTCCCATCCCCAGCAAAAACTCACCAATCCCTCTACTAGGTTTATTACATAAAATAAAAGGAGGTCAAACACTGCCTCTTCTACCAGTTTTATTTTAAAGTTAAATGTTCACTTAGCAAAGAGACCATCTATGTCCTAACGACACACTTCAGGAGCTGAGATTCATGCAGGCAGAAAGGTGAATAACAAGCTCCGTCCCCCTCATCATAAATGTGAAGGTACAAGCATTTTCTGAAAAGAAGCCCTAATTCTGGGAATTCAGTCTTCCCACTCAGTCTTCCAAAACCCCAATTTAATACCCTTCAAAACTATGCTGCAAAACTAACCTTCTCCACAACAACTGGATATTGTTCAGAGTATGGGCCCAATTTATGATTTAATATATTAAAACAATATTAAATTAGATTAGATTTATTAAATAGAAGAAAATTACAGAGTTGCTCCATTCCAACCTTAAGTAAATATGTTATTCATAGGAAGTTAAATAATTCATGACTGAATAATGTGCCCTAAGAAATAGGCAGCTCATGGTTGGGCTGACCCTGGAGCAACCTACAAAGGAGTTTATGGTTCATAATCCATTGCTTTCCCATTTTCTTCAGTTCTATGAAAAGAATGAAGTGCAGCAGAACCTTATTTATTGCTCTATGTGTTCTCTATTATGCAAATATCCCATCCAATAGATTGGGGAGGAGATGTAGAGTTCTGTTCACTTTCTCTTCCATTCATGTGCACTGAGACACAGCAACACAGAGGAGTTGCCTTCCTGATGCAACTTGTTACCCATTCGCTGGCACAGAGACATAAGAGGTTCTTTGCCCTGGCATATGCTCTTGCATTACCCCTGCTACAGTTTGGTTCAGCATATACACAACGTATAGCCTTATTTATTAATGAACTGAATAAATAAGCTAAAGATGTGAGAACAATTGCATAACCTTTTTGTGGCATGGTCATAAAACTATTGGGTACAACAGATATAATACATTAGATATTGAAAATTCTATGCTATGGGGCTGCTAAACTGCAACAGAGACAGAATTATTTGAGCTGTGGGAGTCATTTATTGCTTTACATACTCAAAGCTGAATCTAATTGTCTCATAAATAACTAAAATGAACCAACCAGCAGAGATAGACCCAAGAGCAAAATTAGAGTAGTTTGAATTTTTTGTATGGAAAGCAAAAAACTTGGAAAAATGTACTTGTTTCCATTTTCATTGCTCTTGATGATTTGTCACTCAGCTAGTTGTAAATGTATCTGACCTGTGCCTTCCCATCAGCTTTTAAGAACCCTAAACATCTTTAGGCCCTTTTCTCATAAAACATGGATGTTGTCACTGTGAAATTATAGTTCTTAACTAGTAAAAATTGCATTACCACTTTTCAAAAGCTAAATACTGAGGTCCAACTGACAAAACATTTCACAAGTCACAGAACACTTTCCAAGAAATGCATGACTTCTTTTCATCCACACTGACTTTTATGCAGCCTATACACATTCCTCTGCAACAATATAGAGAGCATACGAATGGCCAGTCAACACATTTGCTTTGATGCTTTCAGTTCTCTCAAAATTATGCTAAATCCCTCTGACTTTCAGTATGTACATTTACACGGAGCTGTTGTCAGTAAGGAACAGAAATGGCAAACTGTTCTATCTAGTCTTTATACCAGAAGTAGACAACCCCTGGCATGCATGCCAAGATATTTTGCTTGGAATGTGCACTTCAAGGCAGATGGCAGAGGAACTGCATTGGGCCCGGTCCTTGTGGCAGTGCAGCCCTGGCACCTTCCCTGCTGTCTGCCTTGAGGCTCACGTGCACCTGCCACTGGCAACAAGCTGGGCTGGGGCTCTGCAGACCCCAGTGCAACTGCTTGCATCCTCCGTACTGCCTGCTGTGAGCAGCCTGGGATCCTTGGCAGGCAGACAGGGCCTGCCCAGAGCCCCAGCCAGCTGTGCCAGGTAGCAAGGAGGCTGGGAGCATCTGCACTGGGCGACTCACTGCTCGTGGGAGGTACATGCATGCCCCTGGGCAGGTGGTGGGGAAGGGGCTGGGACTGCACTGACACAACAAAGACTGGGCCCCTTGCGGCTCCTCTGCCATCCACCTGTGGCACACCAACATCTTATATAAGTTGAGGTTGCAGGTGTTTTTGACACACTGCTCCAAAGCATTGCCAGCCCCTGCTCTGTACAGAAAAGTCACCGTATATTTTAATAAAATATGTAATTATTTTATTATATTAAACTAAGTTACTTAAGGCATCAAGGTTGTGAGGAAATGGAAATCACAACAGACGAAACAGTATTAGAAATCACCGTTGAGACATTAAATGTATAGAAGCAAATCCTAACTGCTTTACTGCATGGATCCTAAAAGAAGCGTAGAAAGATTCCTCAAACACATCTGCACCCCACAGGACAGTAACATCATTATTTAGGCTATGAGTGAATAAATGAGTTACCATGAGCAAAACAGAGGGTGAAAATTACCAAATCAGTTACTTTATGGCAATGGCCCACCTGTACATTCTCACACTGCCTAAAGGCAATGAAAGCTAACCTGAAGTAGCTTAGCCTTCAATGAAAAAGGCTACACTTTCATGGTTCAGCTTTTGTTTACTGAAAGTAGTATAAAACTGTGCACACAGGCCTTTACTGTTGAGCAGATGACACGTGATAAAGTCCTGCCTTCCTTTATCTCACAGTAAATTGTGTGTTGGTGATCCTACACCACAGTTCCAGTTGGAATTAAAATACCAAATGAGATGGACAATAGTGGCACATGGAGTGTGAACAATTTTGTTCTGCTTTGCTTTGTTTTTAAGTCAAGAACCAGATTTTCAGAAACTGAGTGTCCAGCAGCTCCTAATGAATATATGGTTGTCAGCTGCAAGTCCAAACCACAGGTGCCCAGAAGCTCTTCTGAAAAATATAGTCCCAACTGTGATTGATGAGCCCCACTGAACGTCTGGCTAATGGATGAATGAACATCTGGCCAATACTATACACATCTCAATTCATTATTTTTTGCTGCTCATCATATGGAATAATAATAGAGGAAGAATAGCATAGTGAGTTTGCAGAGGACAAATAAAAGTTGAATTAACATAGGGTTAAAAGAATGAACTGAGAATAAATAAAACTTTTTTTAGAAGAGTTAAAGAAGGAAAGTATTCTTACAGACCCCAAATTATAAAAATTCCTTTATAAAATGAAAATGGCAAATGTAAAACCAGACCTGGCAGCTATTATTATAGCTCATCCCATTAGGTTTTTGTATTTCAGTCACCTAATTACTAGATAGTGTGGAGCTATTACCTCATTGCTTAGAGACCATAATTTCTGTGCGTCAGGCCAGACCCTCCTCTTTAGAACTAATAGGCACTGGCGTAGAAAAAGAATATAGCCAACTATTGACAATTCTGATGGTGACTAGAAAAAGAATTTAGCAGTTTCCCCTTCTTTTTACTTATTTGCTTATAGTTAAAGTACTGTTGACATCATTCATGGGACAGAAATTAAAAGAAATTAAAATCATCTGTGTTTTCTTGGGACCTTTTAGTTATATACAAACTGGGCTTTCTCCTGCAAGACACAGGATTTGTCTTCACCAGAAACATCCATAAAGACAAATAAGCCTTTTATAAGATGAAATGTAACATTTCTTTCCCTTTTACTTTTAATTTCAATTTAATGTTAAACTCAGCAAAAGAAGCAAATTTTACTGGTTGCAGAACATGCCAAGTTTAACAGCACTTCCATTATATCTCCATATGCTTATACTCCCATATATTCAGTAGTTTCAGCAAGTCTGTTTATAAAACTGATTGAGCTGATACATACTTATGTGGCAATAGGACAGACATATGCAATTTTACATTATAAAGACAGTGGGACTCATTTCTCAAGAGCATGTCAGATGATGCAGCATAACTCTTTTCTCTACTCCTGACCTGTTCCTGCT
>NW_005841965.1:1332020-1346421 GCF_000455745.1 Alligator sinensis
CCTGCTTTCATCTCAGCGAGGGGAACTTACTTCTGCTAAGTCAACACAGAACAGTTTGAAAATTGCTTTAAGTGTGAGCATGGATAAGAAAAACAGTTACACTTTTTTAAAAGTTAAGGGGACTTACTGCAGTACAGCTGAATTCAATACTACTGTTTCCTTTGCCTACTGATAATCCTAAGTGAAACCAGATAAGCAGTATTTACACTGGTGTAAGTTAGAGGGGATATAAATCATACTGCAAACTGGAGTAGATTGATGTGATGCTAAGTGGGATAACTGCTTGGTACTATTACAGAATATCACCGCCAGGTGGCAAGTGACCTAGTAATAGCTCATTTGTTCTGGGCAAACAGCTACACTAGGATAAACAGCAGACAGACAATGCCTGCAATTGTGTAAATTTGACTATGTTACATTAGTGTAGGTCTGCATGTCATCAGTACTTGTCTAATCAGCCTGATTATACCAATGTACATATCTCATGTTTAAGCTTAATACACTTTATTCTGGCACCAGTTTTAATTTGTGATTGAAAAAAAAACAGGGAGATGCTGCTTTAGTCAATTTGCTCAAATACTCAGTATTTCTTGCCATTTTAGGGCTTGATCCCATGCACCTTGGAAGCCATTAGGAATCTTGGCATTGACTTCAGTAACCTGAATCAACTTCTAACTGAATGGTAATTTTGCCAAGTAAGTTAGGAACAAACATTTTCCACCAAGTGTGAAATGGTGCTTGTTAAATCTATTTTCTCTGAGGTCAGTAATGGCTTTCACAACAGCATAGTATAGTGTCACTTTAAAGTCCTTTGGAACAATATCATTTTAAGACTCAGTCTTGTTCCCAGTAAAATGAACTGCAAAACTCCCACTGACTTCAATGGGTGCAGGATTAATCCCTTAGCAATTTCACACTACTGACAACCCTTTTTGGAATGACCTTTTCTTTTTTCCAGGCAAGCTGTCATACCACTGATCTGTAGCTAATATATGCTCAGCGTTCCTTAATCGCTTTCCTCTAGACACTTTTTTTTCATTCCATTAGTTTTCATTTATGGAGAAAGGTAAGAAAACCAAGTCTAGCATAGTCAGAAGCTGTGCAGATTACAAGATCTGACAGTTCATTCAAAGCTGAAGTTTTTATAGCTCCTAGTACAGCAGCAATTTCCACAAATTGACTGGACTTTAGTGCCCAATTTGTTTAAGGGGGGAGAGGGGGTGGAGAAGGGCAAAGAACACAGACAATTGCCTTTCCAACCTATTCCTAAACCACATAACTCCCAGGCCCCCGGGAAAAATATAACCATTTGTTCTGAATGTGCCCTTGGCAAGTTCAGGAATGCAATTTTAATTTGAAGCATGAGATCCTAGATACAAATTCTAATGACAAATGTGGATTGCAGTCAGATTTCTATAGCTCCTCACTGTAATAACACAGCCATGTAGAAAGGCTAATCCTGTGACAGAGGATTTTTTCTCTCTCTCTATTTCTCTTTCTTTCCTGTTATTACTTTTAGGTCATCTAACTTCCCACTGTAAGCTCTGAAAGGAAAGATGGACAGGTCACTATTCTTTCATTAGATCTCCAATTTTCTGGTTTGAGAAATAGTAGTCTGGTTTCAAGGTTCAATTATTTACTCCTGTGCCTGTATATTGTTTCAGAAGTATGGTACAGATAAAACCATAAAAAAAGACGAGTGTGTTTCACTAGTTGAATATTTCTTTCCAAATTCACTTACACCCTTGCTTAAAAAGGTGACAGACTATTGTTGGTTTCACCTTTTGCTACAAAGATTACAGAAATACAACAGTATTACTGTAGTCACGGACTTCTTTTTCTGATGCCTAAGAGGTACCTGGCATTTAATCAGTGCTTACCTTCATGATGCAACCTGAAGCCTTGGAAAGGGTGGCCAATGATGCAAGTCTCCTGACTTCTCTTGACTTACAAGAAGAGACCCAATGGCTGGGGAAAGAAATTACACATAAACTGGTATAAGTGATTGGAAACTGGCTCAAATCTGTAAAACAACAAACGTTCAGTGCACATAAACTGCTTTCAAGAAGACCAAAACCAATTTAAGATAAACCTGGATGGATGTAGTATCAGACTTGACTGATTTAGGTTAAATTGGTTTATTGAAATTCTGTTCCAGACCCACTCCAGATTCAAGTTAACTCACAGTCCCTCAGCATCCCAGGATAATCCCCAACAAACCCCACCCTCAAAGGGTGAGCAGACTAGCCTTAGCTCAAGCTGTCTGCTCCAGCAGAGCAGGGAGGCATGCTCTAGTGGCCCTCCAGTTTCTGGCCTAGGCCACTGCAAGCATGTGGCTGCATTTCTGGAATCAAAAGCAAATGCCTGTTCACTTGCTTATCAGGTCAAGCTATGCATCTTAGACTAACCTGTGAAGATTGAATAGATTCAGCTTCAGGCTTTTTAACTGTCTGTACTTAGCCAACATGTGGTTGGGTGAGATTCAAACAGTCTAATTCTCCCAAGTAATGAGATCTATCCATCAGATCTACTTGTATGTGATATAGTTTGAAAATACACCTTCTGAGTCACTTCCCTGGCAACTCTTATTTAGTTAGAAACAGTCTGCTATCTGTTAGGGCTGTGTGAAATGGCAGTGTACAATTTCAACCAGTGTTTTGATGAAACAGCATTTCGTTGCGAATTTTGTTTCGATTCGAAACAGCTGTTCTGTTTCATCGAAACAGCGAAACTGTTTTCATGTTTCACCCATATATATAATGGGGTAGGTCAAAACAGCCTATAACTTTATCACTTCTGGCCTGATTTGAATGAAACTTGCAGGAACGGTAACCCCTTCTGAGGGACGGCATGAAGCCTGCCAAGTTTCAAGAAGATAGGTGTAGGGGGTTGGGAGAAACTGCACCCCAAAATCTTGAAAGCAAAACCCATGTCACATGTATGTGTTAAACCACAGTGTGGTCAAAACTGCAGATGTGCTAGCTCCTGTTCAGGCCACAAAGCCTGCCAAGTTTCAAGAAGACAGGTACAGGGGTTTGGGGGAAAACTGTACCTCAAGCTGCAGACAAGCAAAACTCGTGACATGGGTGACATTGCCAGAGAGGAATAAAAGGCAGAGAAGAATTACCCCCTATGGTGCCCTCTTTGGGGGTGTCCATCTATTGACCCCCTTCTGAAGCAACGTCACACTGAAAGAAGCCTTGACTGGCCATCGACGGCAGACTCCAGTGCTTGGGGATAGGTATATCTTGATACCGGTGCTTAGTATTCATAGCTAGCTACTGTGAGTGTGTGTGTGTGTGTGCTGAATGTGTGTGTGTTTGAGGGGATCAGCCCCAAGGTTTATGATCTGACTTTTGCATCTGTCTAATAAACTAGAATTTTATGATGATCCTGAAAGTTGGTCCTTTGTAGCCAACATCATGGCCGCAGCAGGGCCTAGCAGGCCTTCAGTTTTCACCAGCCTCTGCTCCAAGATGAACACAGTGAGTTGCACAAGCACCCATGTTATGAGTTTTGCCTGTCAGCAGCTAGGGGTGCAGGGCCCCAGAACCACCCCTACACCTATCTCCTTAACAGCCGGCAGGCTTTGTGGCCTCAGCCGGGGCTAGCATGCCTGCAGTTTTGACCTCACTGTGGCCTAACACACATACATGACACAAGTTTTGCTTTAAAGACTTTCGGGTACAGTTTCCCTAACCCCCCTGCACTTATCTCCTTGAAACTTGGCAGGATTCATGCCCTCCCTCAGAAGGGGCTACCATTCCTGCAAGTTTCACCCAAATCAGGCCAGAAATGCCAAAGTTATAGACTGTTTCAACCTTCTCCATTATAGCCTATGGGCGAAATGTCAAAATAGCGTCAAAATGGTGAAACATTTCAACTTAACTCATTTTGTTTCAAGCCTGTTTCGACTATATCTGTTCCATTTTGATTTTGCTGTTTTGACCGCAAAATGGGTCGAAACAGCGTCAAAATGAAAATGGAGGCAAAATTTTGCACAGCCCTATCTATACCATTAATGATCACTAGGTCAGTTTTTATTACATGTACCTAAATATAAAGCACCTCAATAGTTGTCTGCAAATTATATTTTGTCCCATTTGCTTCTCAAGGATCAGTCTCAAATCTAGTCTTCTCTTTTTTTGCTGGAACACTTAGTAATGATTTGAACACTTAATGTCACAAATGCAACTGAATAAAATATTTTGTCTAATCATTTATTCACTGAAAACAATGAAGTTTCAGAGCAGCTTATGTTTAAATTTGAGAAATTCTTTCAGCTGAAACAAATTTTAAAAAGGTTTTCAAATAACCCACTTTTGAAACTGTTAATCCTCTCTGTATGCGGGCATATCAAGCTATTTCAATCTTTCTAAAATATTTCATTTTGAGGCACTTCTAACAACACCCAAGACCTGTTAAGTTTCCAAAATGGCTAGAGATAGTGATACCTCCTGTGCCCAGTCATAAAGATGTGAATATTTCAGTGGTTCTCAACAGGGGAGCTTTCTCAGGTTGCTGCGAGGTTGGTGCTACTGCTGCAAAGTTTAAATGCTCTGCATGCTTATTATGGAGATAGACTGAGAATCAGTTGTAGCTGGAGAGTACACTTTTGCCACAGCCCTTCCTGGTCCAATACCACCAGCTCATCCTAGAAACAGAGGGGTGCAGGGCAGGTGGGACTGTCCAGGAAGAACATGCCGTATTAGATCAGGATGTGCTATTGCAAGAGCGTGCACTCCACCCCCACTACTTTTGCACTGCCTAGCTGAGTAGGGGAGACTGGAGGCAGAATTCCCTGTAGCCTCTTTCCCCCTCCCACCCTGTAGTGAGGCAACCACTACTTTGTTAACCTTTTCATAACAAAATTAAGGCTTTTACATCCCCAATATACCCATAGAGGAGTGGCAGCTGTGAAAGGGCTAATGCAGTGAAGGGTGAGAGCCTGCAGCCCATGGGTGATACCATGCACTGAAGGCAAGATTCTGCTCAGCTCCACACCCCATTCTCCTATGCTCTGCACAACCTCTTCCCACTCCTTCACCCATCCAAGGCACAGATGTAACTAGCTACACAACTCAGATGCTGGGTTACTCCTTGGTTTGTCATTAAGGACACTTCCTTTGAAGTGGTAGCAACCCTGCCCACAGTTTTTAGTTTCTCCCTCCTTTATTATATTTGTATCAGTGCCAAAAATGGATGCAGGATAAAGTCCTAAACACATTTTAATCTGGTCAAATGATTGCTCTATCAGCCCAGTGGTTCTCAACCGGGGAAGCACCACATTCAGAAGAGTTATGCAGCACTGCCTTGAACATGGAAGGCTCAAGTACCACTACAGTATTCATTCTGGGTGTAGGAGACCCAAGTTCAAATGTCTGCTGTGTATTTAAATGCCTGAAGACACATTACCCACTTCCCTAGCAAGTTCTCCAACCACCATTTTTCCACTATATGTCAACTGCTACCAATGTCCAAACTGCAGGAGTGTCTGTGTGTAGTGTCAGATATACACTCTGTATTTTGGGAGCTTGGGTACTCACTGCAGTAGCAGGACACCTGGGTTTCAAACCCTACTCATAAAACACTTAAGAAGAGGTAGAATCTATTTTGAAGCCTATAAACAAAGAAAGGGAAGACAAGAGCTAACTCCTCTGATATATCTAGTATGTTAAATATAACAGCCCCCTTCCACATGCACACCCCTTGGTGGAAGGAAAAACTTTGAGACCTTTAAACAACATAAGGCTGCAAATAGAAGGGTAAACACATAATATTCTTTTGCAAGTCAATATTAAATATTTGCATAGCCCTTATGTCTCAAATGTAAATTGTGTGCCTAAGCTTGCCAAGGGTGTGGACAGAACAGATGGTTATGTCTTCCAGAAAACACAGTAATAATAGAACTATATGCACTTGAGGGTGCTCTTCATGTTCGTGGAACTAAGCCCAGGTAGAAGCATAATCCTTTAGAGATTTTGACAGTTGATCCATCACACTGCCCAGTGTGTTGAATTTATTCTATTTCAGATAATTGTTATAATTCTGCTCCTGCAATATGCTGAGTGTTCTGGTTGCAATCCAAAATACACCCCAGTACATGTTTAACTGGAAATTGCTCACATGCTTCTTGTGCTCAATGAAATCAGTCTCCTGCATAGGTTAAGCATGTATTTGGGTGCTTTGCCAAATCAAAATCCATTCGCTCAGCACCTAGAAGGGCGGACTCTCTAATTCTGTCTACTTCATTTTGTGCTGGGACCACTCTGTGCTTAAGGTAGTGTTGATAAGGTTTCAATAATGGGGCCTGCAGAAACAAATAAAATCTAAGCAATAGGAGGCTATAACCAATACTAAAGTTGTGTGTAATGTTAACAAGCTAGTACTAATTTTCTGTAAAGTTCAGTTATGAAAATACCAAATACTGAGGTTCCCTCCCTTCTCTACCAATTTCTTTTGTTTGTGTAGTGATAAAATGCAGTAAAAATGCATGAGTACATGGTAACATATTGTTATGTATAAGAGCAGGTAACAGAGAGGCAAAGGCATCACCAATGATTTCTTCCTTTTTTAATAGCAAGAAATTAGGATCATCTGATCATATTTTAACCTAGAGAAAGATCCATGTTCTGGGCTACAAAGGAAGGACAAAAGATCCTGTAGATCATGCCAGTTGTACCTGCCATATCACAAGAAAAACCTGCAGGAGTTCTGGCATACTTTGACATGAACGCTATGAAGCCAAACAATGTTTTGGGGTCTCATTTTGTTCCAGTAGCAGTTAATCAATGACTTTCTTATAGACTTCAAATAGTAACAAACTCATATCCAAAAAGTACCAGAGGACTTAGAGACCTTTGATAAATTCCTACATGTGTCTCAGTGATCTTTGACATATCCGATGCCCACTAGTTTTACATATTGTACAGAATATAATACAAAACTATTTAGGTGTGGCTACTTAAGGTGATTTTCAACACCCTGAGCATAGTCCCTTCTCTTCTTGTACAAAGGGAAACCTCATTAGATAGTTTTTACAAGAAAATAGATGTGATAAGAAGCTGATATGAATCAAAAGGGTAGCTTCCACGAAATGAAGATGTTTATAGAGAAATTAAATATTGCATAAGTTCTACCCTGGACTTTTACAGGTTTATTTTACTAGTCAGGAGTATATAACTGGACATTATTAAAATGCTACTGTAGCTTCATCTAAATTAATAAAACCCACTATATATAGCTCAAGTGAATGCATAAGGTTATGTCAATTCATTAGACTAAGGAACTAATACATAGAGATTTAAAATCTAAAATATTTTAAGTTTGCTGAAGCTTTTATATCTTCCCCCACCCCCAGCAAGTTTATACAAGTGAAAAGCAGCATTAAAATGTTTTTTTCTTTCTTTACTCAGATTTTTTGCTAGCCAGATGACTAGAGATAATTTAGAGATAAATGATCTAGTTCTGAAATTCCCAAAAGTCTTTGGCTGTTCAGAATCAGGGACTTGGTTCAGAGCTTCCTTCTTCCAAATAAAAAAAATAAGATGTAGTTTGCTCTTCCTAGACGTAAAGGGAAAAACTGAGGCATAAGCACCAAAGGTGGGGAGGTAGGAGAAATCAACCTACCAACCAGCAATGTTGCCCATACTGTCTAACAATTCAGCATATACAGAGAAATAGCAACAATGTCATGATAGGGGACAGATTGTATCAGTAGCAAACATATATCATGTCAGAAGATGGCAGTAAATGAACAGCAGCAGTGACATTTAGTCATGCAAGGTCTCAAGCTTTTAAAATTTTTGTTTTAAGATAAATGTCCATTGGCAGTCCCCCACAGATTATCTGAAGGTATTTATGTAGACAATACAGTCTTTAGGTTCAGAACATGAGACTGAAGACAGCTTTAATGTACGGCTAGAAAAATATTAAGTGTTTATGAAGTATGATGAAAGTTAATGCTACTTAATCACAAATGTTTCACAGAAGAAGATCCGAGAATGCATTTTACAAGGATGATATTTAAATTTACCTATTCACCACCCAATCCTACAGCTATCCTGGTTAATAAAGGTTCAAGATGAGTAGAGGTGGCCAGCAATATGAAATATTCCGCTGCAGCACTCAAGCTTGGTTCCTTTTTATATTCTTAGAGCGATATAGTCTTTAAAATTTCCAGTAAAAAGTCAGAAGATACACATGGCTAGGTCAGTGTTCCGCATTAACTATATCATGGTGTACCTCGAGGCACATCTCTGAATCAGGTCAGCCATTCTCAGTAGACTGTACTGTTCCCATCAGAGCAGCCTACTGTGCTTTTTAATGGCCCTTGCCTAACTGGAGGAAGTTCCATAATAGACATGCATTATCACCTTTGCTCAGCCTCATGATACTGATGAGGCCAGAGTTTTCTATTTCTGGAATGTTATATCATAGAATCATAGAAAATTAGCGTTGGAAGGGACCTCAAGAGGTCATATAATCCAACCCCCTGCTCAAAACAGGATTATCCACAACTAGATCATCCTAGCCAAAGCTTCATCTAGTCAGGTCTTAAAAACCTCCAAGGACGGAGATTCCACAACCTCTCTGGGTAACCTGTTCCAGTGCTTTACTATCCTCCTACTACAAAAATTCTTCCTAATATCCAACCTAAACTTCTCTTGCTGCAACTTAAGACTGTTGCTCCTTGTTCTGTCATCTGCCACCACTGAGAACAGGCTAGATCCATCCTATTTTGAATCCTCTTCAGGGAGTTGAAGGCTGCTATTAAATCCCTCTCGGTCTTTTCTTCTCTAGACTAAAAAAGCCCAGTTCCCTCCACCTGTCCTCATAAGTCATGTGGCCCTAGCCCCCTCATCATTTTGGTTGCCCTCTGCTGGACTCTCACCAATTTGTCCATATCTATTTTGTAGTGGGCACCTAAAACTGAACACAGTACTCCAGATGTGGCCTCACTAGAGCTGAATAGAGGGGGACGAATCATTTCCCTGGACATACTGGCAATATACCTACCAGTGCAGCCCAGTATGCTTTTAGCCTTCTTGGCAACAAGGGCATGCTCTTGGCTTATATTCAGTTTATTGTCTACTGTAACCACCAGGTCCTTTTCTGCTGAGCTGCTGCCCAGTCATTCATCCTCCAGCCTGTACTGGTGCGTGGGATTGTTTTGTCCTAAGTTCAGGACTTCATATTTGTCCTTGTTGAACCTCATGAGATTTCTTTTGGCCCAATCCTCCAATTTGTCTAGGTCACTGAATCCTAGCCCTACCCACCAGAATATCTACTACTCTCCTCAGCTTGGCGTCATCTGCAAACTTGCTGAGGGTGCACTCTATGCCATCTTCCAGGTCATTGATGAAGACACTGGACTGACCCCTGGGGCACTCTACTTGATACCAGCTGTGAATTAGACATCAAACCATTGATTATTACCCTCGGAGCCCAATGTTCCAACCAGTTTTCTATACACCTTACAGTCCATTCATACAACCTGTACTTCCTTAGCTTACCTACAATAATGTTGTGGGAGACCGCATCAAAAGCCTTGCTAAAATCAAGGTATAGCACTTTCACTGGTCTTTTTGCATCCACAGAGCCAGTCATCTCATCAAAGAAGGCAACCAGCCAAGACAGGCACGACTTGCCCTTGGTGAATTCATGCTGACTGTTCCTAATTGCCTTCTCCTCCTCCAAGTGCTTAGGAATGGATTCCTTGATGACCCGCTCCATGCTTTTTCCAGGGACTGAGGTGAGGTCGACTGGTCTGTAGTTCCCTGGATCCTCTTTTTTCCCTTTCCTAAATATGGGAGCTATGTTTGCCATTTTCAGTAATCTGGGACGTCTCCTGATCAACATGAGTTTTCAAAGATGATGGCCAGTGGCTCTGCAATCACATTAGCCAACACCCTCAGCACCCTCAGGTGCATCCCATCCAGCCCCATGGACTTATATATGTCCAGCTTTTCTAAATAATCCCTAACATATTCTTTTGCCACGGTTGGTTGCTCACCTCCTCCCCAGATTGTGCTTCCCAGTGCAGTAGTCTGGGATCTGACCTTGCCTATGAAGACTGAGGCAAAATAGGCATAGAGTAGGTCAGCCTTTTCTGCATCCTCTATCACAAGGTTACTTCCCCCATTCACTAAAGGACCCACACTTTCCCTGATCCTCCTCTTGCTACCAAGATACTTGCAGAAACCCTTCTTGTTACCCTTCACATCCTTTGCTGGCTGCAACTTCAATCATTCTTTGGCCTTCCTGACTTCATACCTGCATGCTTGAGCAATGCTCTTATATTCTTCCCTAGTTACTTGTCAACAGTGAGCAGTCCTGCCTGGAGAGAAACCTCACAAGTGCAAGCAGAGACAGTGGCTCTGGCATTGAGGCATCTTCCAGCCATTTCCCTGGGTCTCTTAATCTGCCTTCTCTGTCTTACTGCTCTTCAAGCACTTTCCCTAGCCAACTCACCTGAAACCTGGCCTGTTTATTGCCAGTTGAACCCCAAAGGGTTCCTTATTTTTCCTGCTTCCTCACACCAAGCTGAAAGGCACTCCCCTCAAAAGGGGTTAGGGGAGAGAGGGGGGCTGTGAACTGGCCTGTGAACTATAGCCCCTAATCACTGGCTCTCTGTTCACCTGGGTAGTTTCCTTTTATACTCTGCTGGGCCTGGACTGGCTCCACCCCCTCATTAGGGCTTTTGTCAGGCCTAGGCAGCAATCACTCAGCAATTAGTCAGTCAGCAGCACTCCCAACTTCTCAGAGCACATGCCCCAAACACACAACACCCACCAGACAAACACTCAGCAAACACTCTGGATCACTTATCATATCATATCCATGAGATGGATGTTTTTGCTACATGATGAGATATTTACATTGATGGCAAGAGAAAATAAGGAGATTCATATTCAATAAAGGACAAGTGTGTAAAGGATGTGGATGGGGGGGGAGGGAGGGTCACAACGGAGACGAGTGCCTGGTTTTGCCTATAAAAATGCAACAGTGACAGAAAATAGGCTCCAAATTTGAAAATTTCTGGATATAGATATTTAGATTCTAGACATGTCTGAAACATTTTACTAGGTCCCAAACCATTGTCTGAATTAATTTCCACACAAATACTTCTGCTTCACAACATAGTTCAACAAGTGAAACTTTAAAAAGCATCCCTGATAAATGCTTCAGACAACTGCAGACATCCATGAAGAGCTTTGGTGGCATTAATGATGCCCCTGCTGGTGAAAAGCAAGATGTTACAGCCTGCTTAATTTGTTTCTTGAAGCCCTTTTTTTGAAAACTTGAAGTGTCAGGTAGCTGTGGTATCCAGGCACTTTAAGGTTTTAAATACCTCAGTATCAATATAATTGTTAATACAGGATGTACTTGTCAGTAGCAGCAAGTTGGGAGTGGCATCCCTGTTGACAAGAGCTTATTTGAAAAGGGCTGCACTGATGCTATCTTTACTGTTGCCAAATTCTGCTATTAATCCATGTCTCATAGCTGAGGCCAGCTGGCCAGCTCACTGCCTGAAGAGCAGCAAATACTGTAAACTCAGGGTTCCAAGAAGTCGTAATTATTGAGCAGCATTTTGTATGCTTAAAATGCACCCCAAAAAGCTAGCAACAATACAAATCTGGCATTTGCCAGTAAAATGAAGTGGTGGATATCTATTATTCTGTTCCAAATAGACAAATATATATCAGTCCACAAAACATTTAGTAATATTACACCAGGCTATTCAAGTCTCTGAAACCCTAAAATGTACTCATTTCAGATACAGATGCATTTTGAGGGTGTGAACAAATGTTCAAGGGGAACTTGGCTCAGTTCAAGCTGCCTAAACCTGAAACCAGGAGCAGCAGGCAAGTGTTTGGTGTTTGCCAGGAGGAGGTGTGGGCAGCCAAAGGCAAGTAAGCTGAGGCAGAAGGGGTAGTGGGTCTGTAGGGGGGCAGGATTAGGAGGGTGGCAGGTATATGGGATCTACTGGTAGGGAGTTAAAATAGCTTGGTGAGGGTTGGGGAAAGGGGTGTAAAAACAGCACAGCCCTGGGGCTGTGGAGAGTGGCTGAGCTTTCCCAGTCCAGGGGCTGTGCTGTGAATGTATGTAAGCATTCACTAGGCTGAGTTAAGTCTTGCTAGTAAGGTAAACCTCTTGCTTATCTAAAATTACTTCACCTCAGACAAGAACTAAGTTTAGATCAGGTGTTTCATTTTTAAGACAACCTATAAACCCTGTGAATGCTTCCACACCAAGGCATTTAGATCACCCTAACCTTGGTTAGGGCAATCTAAGGCTGCATGCACACATCCAAATAATCTCAGCAAATTCTCCCAAGAGAAACTCTACTGATTTAACCCTGGTTATTCCCAGGTTTGTTTGTTTGTTTTTTCCTTAGAGTGGCCATTTTTACTCTGGAAGAAAAAGCCTAAACATCTGTACACGTGTGGTTTCTCTAGGGAGAACAACAACTCTTCTAGCAAAAAAACTAAATGCTTGCACAAAGCCTTAATGTAATGCTTGTTACATGCCCAGAAAGTTTTGGACCAAGGACACTTCAGCTTTCTACCATGTATTAATTACTCTATTCAGTACTATTAGTTGTAGCAATCCATTGAATCCCTAGGTAGTGTACAAATTTATAAACACAAAAAAATTATTCCTTTCCACGAAGTGCACACGTCTACGTTATACCCAGAATAGGACAAGAGAGAGAAAGAGAAGTCAAGAGACAAATTGTAGGCAAAGATAGGAGAATAAAGCAACAAAATGAAGACATTAGGGCAGAAAAGAAACCACAACTTATCATTTGCCTAACTAATATCACAGAAAAGAAGAGGCAAGCCTCCTGGCAAAGACAAATTTTGAAGGAGAAAACATTTAAAGCTGTGTCTATGGCTGAATCACTAATTCTCCAAATCAGCATTGAATCTTCAGATTTGGATTCGGCTGAATCGAATCAGGGACAGTGATCTGAATCAATGAACTGAATCACTGTCTCCAATTCTGGCTGAATCCAAATTGAATAGGGCCCATTTCACACACCCCTACTGCTGATATGTTTGCACACCCACAAACTTCACAAACCCACAAACTGCCAAACTGAAATCCAAATCATTGCTAATAAAATTAAAAAGATGGTCAAGTTACAAACCCACCTGGTGAAACAACCTAAGTTAGTCGACACTGTAAAATAAAAATAACTACAGTTCCGTTTGAATATTTAGATCCAAATCCTTTTTGTTATCCAAGATCTATAAATTATGTGATCCTACTTTACTTTCTGTTTTTTCTTCATTAAGATAATGCCATTGTGTCTGGAGTTTCCAACACTGAAGAGGACTTTTTAAATTTGCAAAAGAAGTTGTACTTATTGATTTTGTTGGAACATATAATAAAAGCTTTGTTGTTTTGTTCCCATAGGGAAGTGGGATCAAACTCACATCGATTCCCAGGTCAGAACTGGGACAGGCCAGGTGGGGCCAAGGCAGGGCTTGAGCTCAGGCTGGCTTCAACAATCAAGGACAATAAAAAGACCTTCTTCAGGTATATAGCGGGCAAAAGGAAAGCTCAGAGCAACATAGGGCCCCTGCAGGACAAATCAAGACAGTTGGTGGTTGACACGGGGGAAAAAGCAGAGCTCTTCAATGAGTTCTTTGCTTCAGTATTTCTATGTACCGACCAAGCCAGTTCCCCCACCTCGATTATTGACGGATGTCCACATGGCACCAGTCCGCCTACAGTTAGTTCTGAAATAATTAAGGAGCTCCTGGAGGAGCTGGATGGGTACAAGTCAGGAGGCCCAGATGACCTCCATCCACGGCTGCTGAAAGAATTGGCCGGTGTCATAGCTGAGCCACTGGCACAGCTGTTCGAGCACTAGTGGTGCTCCGGCCAGGTCCATGAGGACTGAAGAAGGGCCAGTGTGGTGCCCATTTTCAAGAAAGTCAGTCTCACCTCCATCCTCGGCAAAATCTTTGAAAAAATTATCAAGGCTCACATTTGCAAGAGCCCGGCAGGACAAATTATGCTGAGGGGAAACCAGCACAGGTTCGTAGCAGGCAGATCATGCCTGACTAATCTGGTCTCTTTTTATGACCAGGTTACAAAACGCTTGGACACAGGAGGAGGGGTGGATGTCATATACTTAGACTTCAGGAAGGCCTTCGATATGGTATCCCAACCCATACTGGTGAACAAGTTAAGAGGCTGTGACTTGGATGACTACACAGTCCGGTGGGTGGCAAATTGGCTGGAGGGTCGCACCCAGAGAGTCATGGTGGATGGGTCGGTTTCGACCTGGAAGGGTGTGGGAAGTGGGGTCCCGCAGGGCTCGATCCTTGGACCGATACTCTTTAATGTCTTCATCAGCGACTTGGACGAGGGAGTGAAGTGTACT
>NW_005841965.1:1347810-1370573 GCF_000455745.1 Alligator sinensis
TTGCTGATGATACCAAGTTATGGGGCAAAGTTAGTACACCGGAGGGCAGGGAGCAGATTCAGGCTGACCTGGACAATGGGCAGAGAGAAATAGGATGCGATTTAATAAAGATAAATGTAAGGTACTCCACCCGGGAAGGAGGAACCCCCAGCACACCTATAGGTTAAAGAGTGTCCTTCTTAGCAGCTCGGAGGCAGAGAGGGATCTTGGAATCATAACTGACTCCAAGATGAACACGAGCTGGCAGTGTAACGAGGCCATCAACAAGGCCAATCACACCTTGTCGTGCATTAGCAGGTGCATGACTAAAAGAACAAAGGAGGCAATGCTCCCCCTCTATGCGGCACTGGTCAGGCCGCAGTTGGAGTACTGTGTCCAGTTTTGGATGCCGCACTTCAAGAGGGACGCGGGGAATCTCGAGAGGGTCCAGAGGAGGGCCACTCGCATGATTAGTGGCCTTCATGATAGACCCTACGGGGGGAGGTTGAGAGAGCTGAACTCTTCAGCCTTCACAAGAGATGGCTGAGGGGAGATCTTGTGGCCACCTATAAATTTATTAGGGGAGGTCAATGGGGAATAGGGGAAGCGCTGTTTACTAAGGCACCCCAGGGAGTGACTAGGAATAACAGGCATAAACTAGTTGAGAGTGGGTTTAGGTTAGATATTAGGAAGAAATTTTTCACAGTAAGGGTGGCCAGGATCTGGAATAGGCTTCCAAGAGAGGTGGTGCTATCACCTAGCTTGGAGGTCTTCAAGAGGAGGCTAGATAGTCACCTGGCTTGAGTCATCTGACCATGGTCCTCTTTCCTGCCAGGGGCAGGGGTCGGACACGATGATCCATGGTGGTCCCTTCCGACTCTACAGTCTAAGAATCTATGAATTTATTAAACTGAACCTCAGGGCTCCCTGTGGGCCAGATTCAGATTCAATGGCACCAGAGCCAGCAACAGCTAATGTTAATGCAGCCATGGCTTGCCCCACTCCTGCCAATGACATGCATCTCAATGGGGCTCTGTAGCTGGGGAATTCTGTGGAAGGACCTGCTTCTGCTCACCCTGTGCCCTGTAGAAGCCTTCTGAAACATAACTTTGATGATCTTGCTATAGGGCAAAGTTCAATCGTGACATAAAAGCAAGTGAAAAACATACCAGTCAAACTGATTATACTGCAATATGTAGCTCACTCAAAGGGCTGAAGATTTCTGGCAAGCAAGAAAAGCCACTACCAGGAACTTGCCAGAAATGGAGTTAAGAGGAAGAATTCTTTTTCCAACACACGTATATGTTGCTCCTACCCCTCACGTCCACCCTGATTCATTCCCCCTTTAATTCCTAGACCCTTGTTCTTGTGTTTTGTAGTCAAGCTTGCACTTGTATGATATCCCCTCTCCTCCACTTTCTGCCTTTCATTTTTTGGGACCAAACATTTTTTTATGTTAGAAAATCATCACAATTACTATTTGGTATAATATCACCACATAAGCCAAGGCTTGAAAAGTCCATAAAATCTGACTATATCTTCCGGGTGATATGAGCTCAAGAGCTTCATTAGACTACCTTCAGACTTTAAGTAAGATATAATTCCTGTGCTAGATTCTGGGCCAAGTTCAGCAGTAACAAAAGGAAGAGAAATAAGCAAAGTAACAAAAGGTTTTAAACGGTGAAGCAGTGTAACTTGAACTACTCACGATGTGGGTATGAGAAGTAAAACTCATGCATTTAGACACCCATCTTCCAATTGGATCTGTGTGTCTGACAGGTTGATTTGGCAGATGAATGGTAGTAAACACAGCTGAAGGTAACTATGGGGTGAGGATGATAAAATGCAGTGTTTTATCTTCACAGAAATAGGAAACCAATGTTTTATTCTCTAATTTAATCTAGAAGATTTTTAATGGCCTAAAATAAACCAATTTAAATATAGAAGATAAGATTTTTGTACAATAATTTATTTTAAACATCCATATTGTTGATGTCCATTTTCTACCAACACTAAAATTCTATGTGGTACTGTAACTTATTGGTCTAATATGTTTAGACCTTATAAAAGCTTCTGGAAACCAATAGGAAAGCTCTTAGTTACCAGCCAACAAACAGGATACCAGCAAGAGAATTAATGGTTACTAGCTTACCCCAGTGGCAATACATTTGGGCAGACACATCAAATTGTTATTAATGGGGATAAATCACTGGTACATCATGGGACAGACATGACTTTTTAAAGCTTTGTTGTCTATATTCTTTCAGAACCTATTTTACAGTTTATCTTCTTCACCGTATTGCAGCAATGTTTTATGGGCAGTTCACTTTGTGTTTCATTAATCTAAGCTGTTTCTTGGGGTTCCTTTTAACAGCTCTATCAGTGTCATATGAGATTATATACAGAGCATATGGAAATACAGTTGGCCTGACATATTGATGAATCCTTCAGTCCCTGGAACCAGGCTTCACATATTTGGCTGGACATAAATTCATTTTTCTTTTTTTATTTACCAAATGAGGCCCAAGGATGCATTTTTATTTTGTTCTTTCTGTCCCCTTAAGGCTCTCCCAGATGGTGCTGTCATAATCAAACTTACGAATTGATAACCGTACACACTACAGGCAGGCTTTTCCTTCTAACCAGAATTAGCCACAGTTAAAGTGTCCGTATCTGAAATAAAGCTAGATCTGTGACAAACATGGCTATGGCAACTCAGATTCTTCTGTTTCACTTATCCCATCACTTTTAAGTCACCAATCTAAACAAATGTAATTAATCACAAATTACAAAGTTTAAAGTCAAAACAATGAGAAGCCAATGAGTCAGTGCAAGTGAGGAAAGTCATTGACCCCAGCATTAGTTTCAAATGTTCCTCATAATTCCTACCCTGAGCAGAACAAATCTTACTCATTCTGAACTGTTTTTATATACAGGCAGTATGCTAAAAGAATACAGATTAATGTTAAGACATCCACTTTTGTTGGTATGGGACAGCCTGCTAAATATCCTATCCTTAAGAATGAATCAACAAATCAAGGGAGGCCTAAAATCAAGAGTTATGTATCTTATTCCCTATATTTAATACATATTGTTTAGGTGATCAGTATATATATTCAAATATGGCTAATCAACTGTAGTGCAACATACTAATTGGAAAAGGTTGCAATTACCCAAATACTGAATGATTTACAATGCACATTAGGATCCTGAGTCACCTAGACATTTTCAGAAGTTTCACATATGGTGTTTTAATTCACCTTTTTAATTTTGATTCAATTACAAAAAACACTAGTCTAATTAAAATGCATTTTAATTAGGCCAGTGTCAATAGCAGCTATTTTATGTTGCTTCTTATCAGTATATGATATTTTCCTAGTAAACTAAAAGACATCAGTCAGAGACCACATGTCAATATTTGGGGCTGGAACTTGTAAGTGAACATAATGTGACAAATAGAAGACAGAAGTGCAATAGACAGAACCATAGGACGTACTGTTTTGTACTAACTAGGATAAAATGACAGAGAGATAAGACGCTTCATGCCACCAAGGACAAAATTACCAAATGAACTTGTAATGGAAGCTCCATAAATCTTGGCCACAAATAATGAACATTAAAAACATTACTGAGCTGAAGTAATAGTAATCAGTCTCCTAGATTACTGATTCTTGAGATCTAGCACAAGCACAATTTATGTACTGCACCAGGCAGTTTACTTTCCAAAATATTTAATGCCCATCTGAGAAGCTTATATCCAAAAAGTTTCTTTGTGACATTTTTGACTTGCATAACCAGTTCCACTGGACAAATTCATCACTGCCATCAGTTGGCAGAACTCCATTAAAGGTCAATAGAACTGCACCTGCTCATGTCAGCAGTGACTTATGCTCAGACAAACTTCATTTAATTTCTTTCTCCTTGCCTCTCAAAAACCCCCATCTAATTCTCAAATACCAATTAATGCATGTCGTTTCCTCAAAATTGAAATAGCACAAATTGCCCTAGATTTCACACATGCTAAGCGGCCAGCAAACTGACCACCAAAAGCAGCAAAGAAACTATAGTCCCACAATAAATTGACCACATGTACATAGCTTTACTGGAGCCAGAAAAAAAATTACATTTTTACACTAAGATATAAGAATCTTTGGATTTCTATAATACCTCTCCACTTACTAGACTAATTGAGACAGTCTTCTCTCAGTTAAAAAACTCTTTGGTTCTAAACAGACATCATATTAGTCACAGGACCTGTTGTGATGTCACTTTTCCTTCAATGAAGAAGTTGCTCAGTTGGCATGTCCACATATAGCCCATGGAGCACTTTCTTTACCTCAGCAGCCACCTCTCTCAATGGGCTACCATCAATGAAGAAATCCAGCACTGGGGCAGCTGTGCCTGTGCCACCTTCTTCAAGCTGCGACAACGTGTCTTCAAAAATAGAGAACTTCAGAAGTTGATGAAGTTCCTAGTTTACAAGGCTGTCGCGCTGACCACCCTTCTTTACTGCAGTGAAACCTGGACCATCTGCCAATGCCACATTAAGACCCTCAAGAGCTTTCATCAGTGGTGCTTGTGTCGAATCTTTGGGATCAAATGGGAGGACTGCTGGACCAGTGCGAACGTCCTCTATGAAGCTGCATCCACCAGCATCAAAGCCTTGCTCTTGAGAAATCAATTCTGAAGGATAGCCCACTGCTCCCAGATGTCCGAGAACCACCTCCCTCACCAGATTCTCTTTTCCTAGCTCTTTGTTGGCCAACGCTCAAAAGGCGGCTAAAGGAAATGGTACAAAGACACACTCAAGGTCACCCTCAAGCACAGAGGCATTGACAACAATGGCTAGGAAGAGCAAGCTGCTGACCGTTCGGTGTGGCATCACCTGCTCCACCAAGGCATGCACCATTTTGAGGCCTCACAACTCAATACTGAGGTGGAACGGCGGAGGCAGAGAAAGGAGAAGGAGACCAACCCAGGGCTGCAAATCCCACTCTCCTATACAACAACATGCTCCCATTGCCAAAGAATGCGTGTATCCAGAATCAGGCTCCTCAGTCACCTGAGGAGCCATCAAGCCTGATGGACGTCATCCTCAACTCCAAGGGACTGCCAACAATGATATAGCCTTTCAAAGTGGGTTTAAAGAAAGCCTGACTACAACTCTACTCTCCAACCACAGGTGGCCTGAGTAAGCACACAGCAATATATCTGGGCTGGTCAAGTGGCTGTAGGATTCCCCCAGTTTTGACCTAGGTAAAGCACCCACTGATTATGAGCAGGTGGTAAAATTTGTGAGAGTGGGATTTTGGTGTGATCTACCATGCAGCTTGGGCCTGAATTTCCACTGCATGTGTGCTGCCTTCCACTACTGACCATGACCCAGAGCTTCCACCACCATCAGCCACTATGGATCTATACATAGTCCTTGCCTGGCAGACCTCTTGATGCAGCACGATAGACTCATGAGAGAAACTGTGCAGAAAAAGCCAAGTCAGTGGGCCATGATGGATGCCAGGGGTGCATCTAGATGAGCATGCATGTGCAGGGGCATATGTTTCCCATGGCAAAAATAATAGTTCCCCTGCATATGGGGTTTGGTGGGGGTCAAAATACCCTGCTTTGGGGAAATAGCCATTTCCGCACTTCTCTTGGCTCCCAGCATCCTAGAGGAGCTGGGGGACAAGTGGAGGAAGGGAGTTTCTCTCCCTGTCAGCCACAGCATTTCCCTGGAGGACTCAGCCATTGTGCCTGCCAGCACACACTCCTGGAGCATGCATTGTGCACTTTTTATTTGCTGTGGCTTTTTTGGGCACTGGAATTTCTTGGTGTCAAATTTTAATCACCATGCTGCAAATCAGCAGCAGAGAAAATGGGAACATGTGTACCATGTACAGTTTGCAGTGCCTCAGAAAGCTTTGAGGTGCCACAAACCACATGTGTACACTCATCTGAATCTGCCCAATGACTATTTTTAATGGCACCTGTAAAAATGAAGCAGTACTTACAGAGAAAACCCTCATGCACATGCTTGCTGCCAAAGAACAGAGTCTCTATGACTAAGTCCTGCCCCTGGTTCATGACAGCAGCTTCTGCCCTGAAGATCTTTTAGCTGTAGGTCAGTGCATTGGGGCCAGGCAAATGTGGGAGTGACTCCAATTATGACACAGTATTTCTGGGCCAGAGAGATGAGCAGCAACTGATGGGAGTGGATCATCGTGGCCAGCTGGGACAACAAGGAATGGTGCACAAATTTTTGCATGTCTAGAAGCACCCTCATGGATATCTGGTCCAAAATTGTACCACACACAGTAGCAGACAATGATGGAAAAGTACATGGCCATTGCTAAATGGAAGCTTGTGACCCAAGACAGCCTCTAGTCCTTGGCAAACCATTTCAGCATGGACAAGTCAATGGCTGGAGAGGCAGTATTGGGTGTATGCCTGGGGATGAATTAACAATGGCTCCATGCATCACATGCCTTGCAAACCCAGGAGATCATGGATAGGTTTGCCTGTCTGGGATTTCCCCATCTGTACTGAGGCTGTTGACAACACATATATCACCATCCTTTCCCCTGTATATCATGACCATGAATTGATAAATCAAAAGGGCTACTTCTTGATTGTGCTTCAGCCAGTTATGGACCACTGTAACCATTTTGCACATGTAAATACTGGCTACTTCGCCAGGGTGCAAAATGCCAGGATGTTTAGGAGTCTCTTCCTTCGTGAGCTGATGAGTGGAGAGAGTTTGCCTTACAGCCAGATTAAGGGCAATTATACTCCCACTACTAATCAGAGACCCTGCCTATCCACTGCACCCCAGGCTGATGAAGCCATTCATGGGACATCTGGATTCCTGGAAGGATCTATTCACTTACAAGTTCAGAGACTGCAGGACAGTTGTGAGGTGTGCTTTTCTGTTTGGGTATCTCAAGATTCATTGGAGGTACTTGAGGACATGCATAGATGTCAATGAGAACATACCCACTGTTCATGGTCTCTGCATGCATGCTGCAGATCATAAGTGAGGCCAAAAAATAGGATCTGCCCAAGCCCCTGCCCTTGAAGGCAGGGTGGCCCCTGGCTCCTACAGGAGTTCTGATTGCAAATTCTCAAAGTGAAGCTTGTTGCCTAGCATTGTAGACTCCATGCTGAGGGTGGTGAATTTTAGAATCATGTAATGTCCCCAATTAAACACTGTTCATGGTCTCTTCAGTGCAACTGAACTCATGTTCTCTCATAGTCATCTCCAACATGGGCAGGGGGTAGTGTTGGGGGGGGTGTACAGGGTAAGTCTGTTGTGGGTGTGTGTGGGGAATGGTAAATGTTCAGTCAGATGCCAAGTCTCAGGGATGTGGTAGGGGAGGGTTTTGGTTTGAGGTGCGGAAATCTGTCACTGATGATTAAGCAATGCACCAGGACTTGGGTAGGTGCAGGGTAATTTGAGCTCTGAGTGTGAGGCCAGGCACACTGAGTTCCTAGCCCTTCGTAGTACAAGTGTTATGTTTTCGGCTGGGGGATGGCTAAGGCATTAAAGGGCAATTAACTTAAACAACATCAGTCACTGCCTTACACAACACAATGATAGTTACACTCAGAACAGTGCCCGTTAAAGACATTGCTCCCCAAACGCAATGGCACTCCCCAGTGGGAGGGAGTATGGATAGAGATAAGGAAGAAGAAACACTTCTAGTTGTCTGTGAACCATTCCCCCTTGCCCAGTTTTTTTTTTAACCACCACAACTACTCAGACATTTGTGATAATAATTCAGGACAAACTATTAGGCCTTAATGAACAAACATTTTGGGGAATTTATCCTGCAACAAACATCAAAGACATCTGTACATCCATGTTTGTCCTGCAATAAAACATTTTCTGCCATCACAAGAGCCATGTCTGTTCACAGCCTTTGGGTAATGATGAAGTTATCCATTCTCTTATACCCTGATAAACACAAGGGGCAATGCTCAAATAATGATATATTGCATTGCTCCAGGAATGCTGCCCTTGTCTCCCACTTTTCCTTTTTCACTCTCCTTCAGGTGTCTTTCAGAATCTCTTTTTTCTGACCTCTAACAAGTCTTTCCCTCTGTCTACCTGAAATAACAGCGGTTTCTCAGTCTCTCTACCTGTCTTCTGATGTACGTTAAACATACATACATACCTACCTGGCAATCCTACTAAAGTCTGTATGGACATACATTATTTCCTTACATACAGCATGCAACATTTTCCCCAAAATCAGCCCCCTAAAATTGGGATGTGTATATTAAATGGGGAAGCTAATTTAATGTCCAGGGTTGCAAGCACCCTGGTTTGATTAGTGCTGTACAGTGTAGCAGGTGTGGTATTACTGTTCAGGTAGCTAATTGACTTAATGGGCTTGTTGTTCTTCACTCCACAGGTACTAATGATCTTATCTCCATTTTAATGATCTTGATACTCCACTAATCAAGCAAACCTTTTTAAGGCAATTTTGCTATCTGTTAGCTCTGCTGTCCTGATAGCTCTATTTCAGAGCCTCTTTAGTTCATTTCATAGATCCACGTGTGTAGATCATGCTTCAGTAGTAGGCAGAGATGACCTGAGCAGGGTGCGGAGCCCAGGGCAAATCAGCCTATGCAGGGCCCCACTTCTGGACACGAGGAAGCCAGCAACGGATTTGGTGGTCAGTGCCAAGTGGCCAGACAGGAAGCTGGTGGCAGCACGGAATCACCGTGGCCACTCCTCCTGGCTCCCTGGGGCCCCCGGGCAGTCACCCCGATTTGCCTACCCCTAGGGACAGCCCTGCCAATAGGTAAGGATTCATCTTTAGTTATGCAGTAAACAGAAGGCACATTAGTTGAGGTTAGCCTCTGTTCATGCAGAAATAACTCCAGAAAAAAATGCGTCTTTTTTCTTCCTGGTCTTTCAAAAACAGGTTGTGTATTATATTTGATGGCAGGTTGTGTTTGAGAAAATAGGGTATGTGTATACAGAGATCATTACAATGGCACAGGATTTATATTGCTTCGTCATGGGCAAAATAAGAATTTTAATGTATGTCATTACATTGCTGGAAATTTTAGCCCCATATACTTTAAAAGGTTATAAGAGGCTCTCAAGGCAAAATTTTCTTAGGAAAAATGTAGGTTCATGGCCATCTGAAAGCATGGTTGACGTCTACCTTGTTCAACTGAAAGGATACCTCATGATAGTCTCCAGAACTTCTTAGAAACCTACTAAAATGAGTTAGTTTGATCTGGGTTGGGGATGATACTTCTGAGTAAAGACTGTGTGGCATGGATGGGTGAATGGGTTCTAATATAAGGATCACAGCAAAGATAATCACATAGTAACCATTACTACTTTTCTGACATGGATTCCATGTAGTTACTTGTGCACCACACTGCAGTTTCTAACAGTAAATAACCCTACTTACTTATGAAGTAGCCTAGTCCCTATTATGCAGATTACTGTAGGACACAGCTTCATAGACAATGGACAGCATCTCTAACTAAAAACAAGACAGAAACAAAAAAAATGCACAACAAGAAAAGGCAAGCTATTGCAGGCCACTTTCTGGTCAATGCAGGAGGACAGATGTTCCATTTTTCCTCCTTGGACAGTGCCCTGTTAGGGCATTTTCTGCCATTTTTAGCCCAGATCGTTGTCTCACCTCTCTTTCTCTCTTTTGTATTTTTTTTTTAGTTTAATTTATCATTTGTTCCAACTAGTGTAGCTTGTTTCAAAAATAATCTGCTAGCTCAGAACAAGTCACTAAACCAAATTTCAGTAAGACAAGAGGGTTCCTTCTGCTCCCATATCCTAGTAATAAGATGTTAATCGTGTTCATGTAAAGATGTTGGTGTTCAATTTAAATATATAGACGTCTCATGCCCCATTCCCCGAAAAAGGAAAAAAATAAATTACCTAGCAAAGTGAATCTGAGAAAGGGTCTAAAGGGAGGAGGTGAGGCAGGAAAGACATTGCCAGGAAGAAGTTTGAAATTACCTGTCAGAAGAGGCAGAGGGGGAGATACTTTGCTTCTTAACGGAGCTTATAAATAGAGAATATGATTCTTATGTCAGGTATTCAGAAACTGTAACCTTCTTTACAGCAGCTTTAGCCTTTAGTGGTTATATATCAAAGAAAAAGAATTATCCAATTAACTATCACTCAGACAAGCTTAATTCCTACCAAATATGAATATAAACATTAGAAAGAACACTAAATACAATTAAAATCACTAAAAAGAATTTGGGTACTACATACAATTTTCTGCTTAATTTTAGTCTAAAAATGTGACCACGTTTTGAAGGATGAAGAGCAGCTGCTCTGAAATCTGAGCTCCAGGAGGCATTGTGGCAGATTGCAAGAAATTTTTCAGGGCTCTGACACTGCCAACTCTCTCATATAAGGTTAGTAAGAATGAGTATGTAAAGAAATAGAGCACATCAGCTTACCCCTGCTGGCAACCATCCTGGATCTAAAGAGGGATTTATTAATGATTTGTTTCAGTTTTGTGGGTATTTTGGAGCGGGGAGGGCAGGGGCAAAGGGACTGGGTGAGAGGAGGTATTAATTTGATTGAGGCAGAACTGAATTAGGATTCTTATTTTTGCACCAAAGCAATTAATTCATTTTTGGGTAAAATTAAAAAGAATGCATTTGACATAAAGAAAAATGTAATTCCTTTGTTTATTCTCATCGTTCCCCTCCTTTGTTAAGCCTTTTTTCTTTTGAATGAAATATGCCATTTCAAATGTTAAATGCTAGAAACCAACCAAAACATATTAATTTAAAGGAAAAATAATCATTGAGATTAAATAAGCACTTTCATTTGTAAAGTGTCACAACGTGTTTTTACATTTTGAAAGTTGCCATCTTCCCCTTTTTTATGGCTGAAATGTGTCCCAAATTCAGAGAATAGTTTTATCTCCATAGCTTCATTTTTCAATAATTTATTTTACTGTTAACAAACAAACAAAAAAAAGATTTTGTGAAACTTCAGTTTGAGCTCCCAGGCATTGTCCATCCAGTTAATCCCTGTCCATACATCCCTTGCTTCCTTAAGCAGAGTAAACCACCATCTGACCTAAAAGGGTGACATTTTTTAAAATACAGTCATTTTTGTAACTATTCTTTATTTTCTGTACCCAGTTTATCAACAATAATTCCAATTTTTTTTGGTAGTTAATCTTGATGGTATTTAACTATTCTAAAGGAATGAAGGAATGCTCTGACAAGAGAAGAGTTCCTACCTGTACTACCTCCTCCTTATGTAGGGTATAGTTTATTGCCCATGTTGTAACTCAAGTATGAACCTGTAAAGGTGATTGGAAATCAATGTTGCCACCCTCCTATTTTGCAGCACTTCTGAGCAGCGCTAAGACCCATCACACATGTTTGAGCATCACTCTTTTATCAGTACAAAGAGAACGTTCTGAAGGGTCAGCGACATATGGCTCAGGAGATGAGTCATCAGTCATTTCATGTACTGACTTAGCTCGGTTGTCCAGCACTGGGAAGTTAAAAAAGAAAATAAGCTAGGAGACACACAAACCTGTTCATTCAAATGTCTGCTGGTGGAGGCTGTCCATAGCTATTACAATAGGGGATTACACTTGTCAAAGGTTACAGAGCGCTTTCCACTGCAGTACTTCTGTATTAAAATCCCAGCCATGTAATGTTATAAACTCAGATGAGTAATTGTAACTAACAGAGCTTGTCCACTAGCAGTAAGCTACTGCAGAGTGTGGTAAGGGATGAATGTACAGCTCAGCAACTGAGCGCTCTCCATGTGGATATAGTCCTAGTACAGCAAATACCTAATCCACTTTCAAAGCTACCTCACAAAGTCTGTTAAGACTATCTACAGAGGGAATTAATAGTGAGTACTTAGTGTTCTATACATTTACCTCAGTTTAGTTTGTGCTAACTTTCCCAAGTAGGTAAGCCAATATTGATTTGCTTAAAAGCACCCCATTTACACACATACAGAGCATAAATCACTCCAAATAGAGAAACAAAACATACACACGCGACCTGCTTGTGGAGCCTGTGATGAGGAAGAGGAGATCATAGCTGCAACCTTGCAGTTGACTCACATGAGATGTTCTTACAGTCCCATATCATGAAATTCATATCCTCATCATTCCCCCTCCCCCCCCTTCACCCTTTCCCAGTGGGTGGTTTTTAACAGCATTCAAAGAGAGGCAGGTGTTGAACAGGCAGCCCTTGGACTTATAACACAATTGGTTTCTGAAAACCTCGCCTTAAGTCAAAAAGTTGCAACTCGGAACCAATTTTCTCATAAGAAACAATTTTATAAATGGGGGATTGGATCCTGAACCAAGGCCTGATACCCTATTTTCACCAAAAATACCCCAGAATTTTGTACTCATTCAATTATAAATGAGTAATATAGCTACATTAATGTATTTATATTGTAAATAGCAATCATATTGATTTGGAAGGACTTCTTTGAGGTGACTTTGCTGGACTTTTTGAAAGGCTCTTGGCTGGAGTCTTCTCAGGAGTCTTGGTGGCAGGTTTTTCTGGAGTTTTGTCTGCTTTCTTAAAAAAAGGTGTCCAAGGAAGTTCGGACAGATGTTCTCCAGGGAGATGGGTGATGCAGCAAACTTGTTCACTGGTGTGGCATGGCATCGGATTAAGTGTTGTAAAGTCAAAACCAACATCATAAAGTTGAAACAGGGTGTCAACATTTATACATTTATAAATGTTGAAAGTGCAAAACGTTGCAAGCCGAGGACTGTCTGAAGTTTAAAAGCCCTTATCAATCAGTTTGCTGTGTATGAGGGCTGACAAAAAAAAACCAGGCATTCCAGATTTGGGACATTTGTCATATATTATCAGGTTTGAAGGTTGAGGGATATATTTTCAGTAAACATCATGGGTTTCTTTTCCATATTTGCAGGGCTTGTAGTTGCATTAAAAAAAAAAAAAAATAATCAGGAAGAAGATCTGTATTGTTGATGGCACCTTCATCTTATATTAAAAAGTGAGAAGCTCTCCTCACATTTTTGAGCAAATAAAGAAGTTCAGTTTAATTAATGTATTCCATTAAATTGACTGCAGATTCCCAATTGTGTATAGCGCAAGAGGCATATTCTTCAGCGTCCTATCAACCAAGCCTAGAGACCATCACTGAATGGAAATTTCAGTGATAGAAAGCACCTTATACAGTGCTAGTTTATTTTTCAGCACCCAAGTGTAGCATATTCTGGAAAATGAACAAGCTCTGAAATATTTGATCTGTATGTTTGCTTTCTATAAAAAGCTTTGGGCATCATGTAGCCCAATGCCTTTAATACAATTATTTGTCATGTAACATTCAACTCTGCATAAATAGAGATTTCAGAATCCACCTCTTGTAAATGCAATGTAGTACACAGGACAAGTAGAATAATGGTTTCTGCCAGTGAGATTCCACATGCTTATTTATTGGGCAAGGCTCTCAGATACTACAGAGACAAAATTTGTGGATCCTTTTAGATAGAGTGGCATGAGAAGGTTGAGGAGGAGGAGGAGGAGGATAGTTCCCTTCTCTTTTTATCATCCAGAAATTTGTCCCATCTACAAACCATACCTCTTTTACACTGAATGTCTCCTTAATGGCAAATCTTTCCTGATAAGCAGGGATCCTGGTTTCTTTGTTTAAAAATCACAAATTCTCTATTAAAAATTGCAAATTCTCTAAGTAAAACCCCCCAAACCTATGTTTTCTGTGATTAAAAGGAAATGTCACTATGTATATAGATATCAGTTGAACACAATGTTTTATTGATATATTTACCATTTTAAAGCACTTTGGATGCCTACCAGCATCTGAATCAGTATAATAAAATACATTCTAAATATCTATAAATTTTGGCATTTGATTTTGGATTTATCATGGAAAAATCAGAGTTTCCCCTGCCCCATTCGCTCACCAGGACACCGGTCCAACTGCAGCTGTCTCCCCCAACTGTTTTGTGGCAATGAGCAGCCCTGATATGCCAGTGTCCTGTCCCATGCCATTGCCCCTCACTCCCAAGGCATAGCCCCAAGATATGTTAATGCCCCTTATTCCCAAGCCACAGCCCCCCAGCTCTGCCTGTGCCCCTCACTCCCAACCCCCAGGGCCCTGCTGATGCCACTCACTCCCCAACCACAGCCCTCCCCCCCACGCCCACATTTTCTCCAGCCACCAGAACTGTGTGTCCGGGGACCCATGTCCACAGCCCCTGCCCCCACACCTCCAGCAGCACCTGAGGCCTGGCTGCTTTTTGTGGGAGGTGGCGGCTGCTGCAGCTTGAGTGGAGCTTGGAGCCCAGCTTCCCCTCCCCCATGGGCATGGCCAAAGCAAAGCCTGGGGTTGGGGGGTATGTATGGGCTGGTGGTTGCAGGATCAGGGCTCCCTGCCCTGATGTCCTCCTTCCAGAGGCTTCCACAGCCCAGTGGGCAAGACAAAGTGGAAGGGCAGAGTGGGGTGGGGAGGCTCAATGCCACTGCTGGGAGCCCCACATCACCATGACAAGGCACCCCCTGATCACCTGGGAGAAGCAGGGGCGGGGGGGCACAACTCCAGCATGGGGTGCCTCATCATGGTGGCACAGGGCCTCCCCACCCCATCCACCTCTGCCCTCCTTCATGGGTCCTGCCCACTGGGCTCCAGAGGAGAGCAGCAGAGCAGGGAACCATGAGCCTGCAGCCACCAGCCCACATACAGCCCCTCCCCATGCACAAATGTGGGGGGCTTGTGTTCCCTGTGCCCCACCAGAAGTGCGCTCTGTGGTAGGAAGCCAGACCCCGCCCTCTCCACCACCCTCCAGATGAGACACCCATGACTCTGTCCCATTCCCCACCTGGGTTCTGCAGCCAGGCGTTCCTGCCCCAGCCCCGGGTCCCAAGCCCCATGCACTACCCTGGCTTGGCAGCAGCCCCAGCCCCACCCAACTCCTTCCCACACTATGGGAGCCTCAATTTCCATCCCACCCCCAAGACTTACCTGCAGGGAGCTGTGGGAGCTGCTCTCCATGCTGCCTGGCTACCGCATGCATGTGTGTGCATGCACAAAAATGGACATGGTACCCCCTGCCTGATTGCCCTTCTCTGGAACTCTGCTAGCCTGCAAAGGGAACACACCATTTCCTGCATTTTTTATCCTCTAAAAAGGAGAAAATCTGGGATTTTCGCCTTAAAAAGAGAAGGAAAAAAAAGTGCAGGTTTTTCTCCTTAAAATGAGAAAATCTGGGTGTTACCACATTCTTCCATGCCGAATGGAAAATCCAAATCCCTGCTGATAAGTATTATTTTAACCCATTCTATAAGTATTTAATTCATGTATGATGTTACTGGCTGAATTAGTGCTATAGTAGGGGCTGATACATGCATATGCACATGGATAACACTGCATTTTTCCCCAGTGACTCTAAAAGATGTTTGAGACAAAACAAGGCCTCTTTTCATATACAAATATAAAAAATGCTAGAAAATGTTTGTGACACACGGTACCTGCAGGATTAGATGCATATTATTTCTTTGATTTAATGCAACTAGGATATATAAATGTTTTTAAAATCAGAACAAACAAAATTGGTCAACTGTTAGCCATAAAGAAGGGGGGGGGGGAGGAACGGACAAGCTTGAGTTACTTGATAAACAGCAGCAATTACTATGGAAAAGCAAGATATATTTTTAATTAATTGAGATGTTGATAAAAGAAACTACAGATGAATAAAAATATCCCAGGCAGAAATCTGAGTTAAATTCCAATTATTTAACTTTTCTACTCTGAATAACATAGCAATTAGAGATATGGCACAAGAACCTATTGATGCATAATTATTGTGACACAGTGGCTTTTTCAGAAGACAGATGGTGAGCAGAAAGAGATGCAAATGTTAGATTTTCTCCAACTAAATTACAATAAATGTTTTGTGGGTATGTTCCAACATTTATGAGACCTTACATATTAATTTTCTAAGGATCTCAATAGCTTTGTTATCTTAGACTACCACCTACAAGTAAGGAAGAATAATACAGACTACATTGTTTGCTGCAATACAGTTCTTGTCCTCTCTCAATTGTATTATGGAAAAAATAGATCGCTTTTCTTTGCATTTCCTTTAGTTTTCTATACTAAAATATTTCCACTATTTCTACTAAGAGAACCAAAACTATTTTTTCAAGGAAAAGTTATGAGACAAAATAATGGTCTTATATAACCATTTTCCATTTAAGCTGTTACAGTATTGTTCTACATATTTGAAACTATGGATTGGGGTGGGGGGGAAATCTCATGGTCGGTACTGAAGACTAGGAAATAAGGTACCTCATGATAGGTATGTCAGAGGAAAGTCAAAGAAAAGTTGACTAGGGTACCTGTAGGCTCTCTTCCTACCTGCTACTAGGACTCACTTATGGATCATCTGTTCTAAGGGAAATTGCTTTATAACAAATATGGCCTGGAACTCTGTTGCTTCAAAATACAGGCTTTTAAAGTCTATCCCCTCCCATAGACTTTGTTACACACACACATTCATCAGCACTGGCTTTTCAGTTAAAAAAAAATAAAAAGCAACAACAAAAGAAAACAAAAAGCAGACTGAACATTCAAGGTGAAAAAAAATCCTGTGTATATCCATGGAAAAGGTTAGCAAATTAGCAAGGCATACCAAAAATAAAAATAGAAGTGCCTACAGGTGGCCACAAAAAGCATAATACAGATATATAATTCAAAATAACCCTTTTTTTTTTCATTGCTCTAGTGCAGGGTTGTGGCACCGTGGGGTGTCTTGAGATCCTTTCAAGGGTAAATGTAAAATGCCAAACAATTTCAGTACTGTTAGGCATGCAAACATGATTCACAAGATTTCAGATAAAAAATCCATAGCATTTGAAATGTTCTGAGCCGTTGTAGTCTTTCCGAGTTCTTTCCAACAAAAGACTTGCTCTGTTATTTTCTGTAGTCAAAAAGTGAGTGAAAACAAAGAGTTGGCATTTTCTGAGTCATGTCAAGTCCGACAAAGGGTGCCTTAAGTCTGCAAAGGTTGAACAACTGATCTAGTGTCCGAATGCCTGTCTCACTTGATTTCCAAAAAATGTTACCCTGTTTTTTTGTCATCTTTCAGGTTATTCTTTTTCTAAAAATGTCTTAAACTCTATGACCTACATCGACACAATTTGCACCAAGTATAACAATATTTGATTCTTTGAATGCAGCTTCAAGGTAGTTTTAGTCCAAAGTACAGTAAAAGCTGTGTTATCCGGCACTTTACCATCCAGAATGCTCTATTAACCGGCATCTGTCATCTTACATACCACCTACCGATTGATGTGGCAAAAGTAAAACCAGAAGTCCAACCTCTTCCTCATGGACCACAGCCCAGGGCAGGGAGTGAAAGCTTTGGTGTACCAGATGCAGCGGGAGCGGTGTTGGCCCGAACAGGCAAAGATGCCTCTAACCTGCTGGGCTGGAGATACAACTCTCACATAATCAGCATATTTGATTAACTGGCACCCCCCCATTCCCCATGGATGCCGGATAACAGAGCTTTTACTGTACA
This sequence comes from Alligator sinensis, assembly GCF_000455745.1. Taxonomy (NCBI): domain Eukaryota; kingdom Metazoa; phylum Chordata; order Crocodylia; family Alligatoridae; genus Alligator; species Alligator sinensis. The sequence continues at coordinate 1,365,348 of NW_005841965.1, forward strand.
TTATGTTGACTACAGTTCTAGCCCTTCCCATTCAGTTGCTTTAACATTTTCTTTAAACTGCTCTCTGGCAACAAGAAAAGAAGCAGCAGCTGAAAATTCAGAATACTACAAGCAGAGAGTTTATCCTTTCCCCCTTCATAAAGATTGCATGTCATTGTAATTATTTTGTACAATACTACTACTATTGTTTTCAAATCACAGGCTCTGGAGATAAGGAAAACTCTGTTGTTCCATCAGATGTTGCATTCATGTGAACTTTCTACATGAATAAAGGGAGGGGGGGAACCTTGCTATAAGTTAGATATGAAATTGCTAAAATTTGAAATTCATTAGAAGACAACTATTTTTGCGTTTGCAGAAGACACTTGGTGACCAATTCTCATTAGACTAGTTTGCAAGTTTGTTTTAAAGATTTTTTTGTGTGTTCCAAGCCAAATGAACCAAATCAAGTCCAAATCCCGAGTCAGTTCAGAACCGTAAGTGGCCCTTCAACTGGTAAACATCCTTCACCCACACCAGGGGCTTCAGATATTTCCAAAGTCTTTTGGCAGGCATCCTACATGCAGGACCAGGCCCAAAGGCTTAGGGTTCAGACGCACTCAAGTTTCACCTGCCCTCAGCCATATGGCCACAGGAACAAGCTAGGGAGGAGCCACCCATTTCCATAAAGTGGGCTTCAGGCCCCAACATCTCATTCCTATACGATGGCCTCAGTATATGATAACATGCAATTGACTTGCCCCAGGAACCGTGTGCGCTCTTCTAAATTAAGCTCAGAAGTCAGGGCGAGTAAAGCAGTACTGGGACAAATGATAAATAAAAATAGCATATGAAACTAACAATAAAATATTACTGCATGAAGTAAACAAAACTAAGTTATATGGATATTTATTAAAATCAACAGAACTTCTATCCTTTTATGAAGTTTGGGTGACATGGGGAAGAGGAACAATATCCACTAGTTATAATGGGACTTCAACAGCGCCAAAGCACCACTTACACAAATAGTCCCACCACAGTCATTCCACAGCTATGAAGGTATTAAGACTGTTCAGGAATGAATGGCAGGCTACTTGATAACTCCATGATCAAAAGGTTCAAAATGTTACAGGTTACTGTCTAGAGTCTAGACCCAGATGCTATCACCAGCTCGTATCTATTTCAAGCTGGACAGTAACTTGATTAAAATTTTTCTCTTTTAATGTCTTGTAATAATCTGCTAAACACCGTAGGAATCTTCTTAATTGAATGAAAATTAATTCTAATTATATGTGACTAGCTTGTCAGTTTTGATATTAAGGAGTAAGAGACCTGTTCATTGATATGAAGTTGAACATTTTAGTCCAAAAAAATGTTACCAGAAAAAATGCTAACTTGCTTTGAATGCATCCTTGTAAAAATGTCCCAAGCCTACAGCAGCCGGTTGATAAAGTGAAGGCATGATTGTTTCTCTGGCTTAATCAATATGCACAATAGGACAGTTCCAACTGAAGAGAGGGAGGGAGACCCCTATCAGAATACATTTTACAAGTAGATGATTTGCAACCTTGCATAAAGAAACTCCTGTTCAAATCTACTCTGCCAAATTTCAACCTCTCAAGAACACTCCAACCACAGGTTTATTGATTAGGCCTGTCTAACTGGTGGTTCATGAGCCATATGTGGCCTGAGAGTGGTAACTTATAGTCCAGAGGCTCCTCACTTTAGCTCCTCAGCTCTCTGTGCTTTCCAGACCTCAGCCCTCTTCCCAACTGTCAATATCTCCATTGCCTACTCCTGCTCTCAATCCTTCCTTTCTGGGTTGCAGGAGTCATAGAATCATAGAAAATTAGAGGTGGAAGGGACCTCAGGAGGTTATCCAGTCCAACCTCCTGCTCAAAGTAGGACAATCTTCAACTAGATCATCCAAGCCAAGGCTGTTTAAGAACCTCCAAGGATGAAGATTCCACCTCTTCTCTTGGTAACCTGTTCCAGTGCTCTACTACCCTCATGGTGAGAGACGTTTTTCCCAACATCTAACCTAAATGTTCCCTTGCTGCAAATTGAGACCATTGCTCCTTGTTGTGTCATCTTCTACCACTGAAAACAGTCTAGCTCCATCCTCTTTGGAACCACCCTTTTGGTATTTAAAAGTTGCTGTTAAATGCCCCCCTCAATCTTCTGTTTTCCAAACCAAAGTGTTGCCTTCCACCAGAATCTCTCAAAATTGTCCACATCCTTTCTGTAATGGGAGACCCAAAACTAGACATGGTACTTCAGATGTGGCCTCACCAGCGCTGCATAGAGAGGAAGAATCATTTTACTCTATCTGCTGGCAACACTTCTACTAATGCAGCTCAGTATGCTGGTAGCCTTCTTCACAAGGGCACGCTGTTGGCTGATATTCAGCTTGCTGCCCACTGTAACCCCAGGTACTTTTCTGTAGAGCTGCTGTTTAGCCAGTCAGTCCCCAGCCTGTACCAGTATATGGTATTGTTCCATCCTAAATGCAGGATTTTACACTTGTCCTTATTGAATCTCATGAGATTTCTTTTGGTCTAATCCTCTGTTGTGTCGAGGTGTCTCTGAATATTAGCCCTACCCTCCATTGCATCTACTATTCCCCTCAGCTTTGTGTCATCTGCAAGCTTCCTGAGGATTTACTCTATGCCATCTTCCAGATCATCGATGAAGAAATTGAACAAAATTGGCCCCAGGGCCAAACCCTGGTGCACCCCACTTGATACCAGTTACCAACTAGACAGACATCGAGCTATTGACTATTACCCTCTGATCCTAATGGTAAAGCCAGCTTTCTATCCACCTTACAGACCATTCATCCAACTCATACTTTCTTAGCTTTCTTGTGAGAATGTTGTAGGAGACCATGTCAAAAGCCTTGCTAAAGTCAAGGTATATCACTGCCCCCTCCACATCCACAGAGTCAGTCATCTCATCATAGAAGGCAATTAGGTTGGTCAGGCATGACTTGCCTTGGTGAATCCATGCCGACTGTTCCTAATCACCTTCTCCAAGTGCTTAAAAATGGATTTCTTGAGGATCTGCTTCATGATTTTTCCAGCAACTGAGGTGGGGCTGACTGGTCTATAGTTTCCCAAATCCTCCTTCTTCCCTTTTTAAAAAAAATGGGCACTATATTTACCCTTTCCCAATTGTCCAGGACCTCTCCCAATCACTATGAGTTTTCAAAGATGTTGCCTAGTGGCTCTGCAATCATACTGGCCATCTCCCTCAGCACCTTTGGGTGCAATGCATCTGACCCCATGGACTTGTACATGTCCAACCTTTCTAAATAGTCCCCAGCCTGTTCTTTCACCACAGTTGGCTGCTCACCTCCTCCCCAAACTGTGCTTACAGGTGGAATAGTCTGGGACCTGACCTTGCCTGTGAAGACTGAGGTGAAAAAGGCATTATGTACTTCAACCTTTTTTGGATCATCTGTCACTAGGTTGCCTCCCCCAGTCAGTGAGGGACCTACACTTTCCCTGATCTTCCTCTTGTTACTGACATACTTGTAGAAACTTTTCTCATTACCCTTCATGTCCCCTGCTAGCTGCAACACCAACTGTACTTTGGCCTTCCTGGTTTCATACTCACATGCCTGAGAAATACTCTTATATTCCTTCCCTAGTCATTTGTCTAAGTTTCCACTTCTTGTAAGCTTCCTTTTTGTCTTTTAGCTCACTGCTCCCTGATAAGCCAAGCTGGTCTTCTGCCATACTTGACAGTCTTCCTGAGCATTGGGATAGTTTGTTTCTGCACCCTCAGTAAGGTTTCCTCAAAATATTATCAGCTCCTTTCTCTGTGTCTCCTCCTTCCTCAAACTTTCATTTCCTGTTACTCTCAGAGGCATGGTACTATGTCCCAAGGGAAAAGGTGGGCAGTTCATGGGAAAGTATAGTTCATGGCTTCTCAGAAGTTGGGCAAACCTGTATTATAGAGATACTAGTTGTCACTACATCTCAAATTTATTTTTTTCCTATATTAACTTCACTTAGAACAACAACAACAAAAAATTATCTGGTAGACTGACCTGAATTCATCATTTTAGTTAGAGTAGCCTAAATCACATTTTTAGCAACTAAGTTGTTAATCTAGCCCTCGGGTATAGTTGTTAAGATACTAAATGCACAAACAGTCACATCTTTTCCTTTGCAACTTTCAGCAATGTCTCCATAGAATATTCACAATTCACAGCGTACATCTGCAATGTGTCATCATTAGACCTGCTGATGGTTGTTAGCTGCTTGCATTTCAAACATCCAACAGTTGCTCACCCTGCAAGAGCAACTGCTGGGAAGAATTCCCTCCCAGGATTCAAGTGGTCAGTGCAAGGCTTCAGGAACAAAACAAAACAAAAAAAAAGGGAATGGGTAGGCTAGGGCCTTAATGACTCGGGAAAGGAAAATAATCATCTATTCCAGCTCTATTCTGGGAACAACCAGACAAAGTCTCCCAAAACATCAAGGCACTGTTCCAGAATTTTTCTCATGAGTTCCAGAAAGCTGTGGTGACATGGACCTTACTGGACCAATTGGTGATCACATATATAAGCCATTACCAGTGGTCCATGACACCTAGCAGCATGATGAAAAAATACCCTTTGTAGCTGACTTATTCTGAGACACCATATGGCCAGACAGACTAGGAATGAGGACACCAATGAATTTAGAAATCTTATACAGCCAAATCTAGATATTACTTCCGATTCCCTAATCTGCAGGATGCACCTTCAGGCAGGTGCAATTAGGGCACCTTCTGGAAGGCATGGCATATTGCCAGACAGCTGATACAGTTCTGGATTTGCCTACACAAAAATGCAAGTCTGTCTCTACTCTCAGAATGGGATGCAAAAGAGGCAGTCTTCTGAGCAGGGAGCCAGCTAAGCCAGTCCCAGGCCAAATCTCTGCCATTAGCCCCACAAATAGAAATTAAGTATGTCACTATTCTAGAGTGACATACAAGTTATTGGTTGCGAGATTTTTCATAGATCTGTCTTGTTGTGTTTGTGCACCTTGTAGAGTTTTGTGCCATTTTCAGTTAAAAAAAAAGGGGTGGGGGTGGGGGGAGGGTGAGAAGTTTAGTAACATTAAAGTGACAATGACTAAGCCGACTAGCCATGGAAAAAAATATGGCTCAGCTGGTGAAAACAGGGGTATAAATAGTGATAAAGGCTGGAGGAAGATTTTCTGTTAAAACTTCTCTCTTTCTCAAATGGAGTAGGGA
>NW_005841965.1:1370604-1391767 GCF_000455745.1 Alligator sinensis
TGGGGTTCCTCTGAAGTTTCTCCCATGAAGCGAGAAACTCCATGCAGTTTCTCACAAGGAAGTTCAGCATTCTTCAGAACATTTTGGCCTTCAAGATGTTACCTGAGCCACCCAAAACTGAACAGCTCTCAGATTTCTAACACCAGCCAAAGTTTTTCCTTATAAATGCCACCCTTGTGCTAAGGGAATTACATAGCTTGCCTTATGCTTCAATTTTCTTATCTCCAGAGAAAACAAAAAACCCAGTAAATCTTAACCCTTTTTGGTTTTATACAGTAATCAATCAGGCTAATTCTCTGACCTTTGAACAGAATATGACAAAGAATACTGTCAATTACACAACTCGAGAGAAATTTATTGGATTATACCCTATGGCAAATCCAAACCCTGGAATATACTTTTTAAAATGTATTCTTTTTAGAGAAAACAGCCTATAATAAGTGAGCCATTTCAACCCAAACTGGAGTCTTCTGGCTTTCATCCACCCACCTCCCTCCTCCCCAAAAAACACGACATAATCCAAGGGAAAAATTCTGGATCTAAATTTAGGACTCGCGTCACATTCTTTAGTGTGAAGGAGAAAGACAAAATCATCCCTCAGTTGATGACTGATTCAGATATGTTCCAAAGCATCCCTTATACAATTAATATTCAATATTCAAAGAGATTCGGTATATTTAATCTTAACACTTATATTTCTATGCCCTAACTGAAAAACAGGTCTGAAAGTTTAACGTTAAAATAATTTTAAGAAGTCTATTGTTACACTTCCAACTTCCACTACATCATACTCATTACACAGCCTGTTCTTTGTAGATTTCTACCAGCATTTTGTAGGCTAAAGTGGTTTAAGCAGTTCAGAATATTTCAGTTAATTTCCAGGACTTTGGAGTATTTATCAGGTTAATGAAATTTGAGCTTCAAAATGTATTGGGGTTGCCAGGTCACACTGTTCACATGCCTTTATAAAAATGGCCCTCTGAGGTCCTGATCCTTTTTGAAGTAAATAGGAATCAAGCATATGAGGGACCCGTTTGAAGAATGTTGAGAGATATTCCCAGGTGAATCTTTACCACCTTGTCCAAAATAGTGTATGTAACTAGGGTCCAATTAGTATTTAGTAAGAGTATTTTAAGTGCTATATGCATATTTAAGTATTGTATAGACATAAATCATTCTCATTTTAAACCATACGGTCTCCTTCTCCCTCCCACAGCAGCACTTTTCCAAAAGAAGCACATTTCCAGCAATTTTCCATTCTTCCTCCCTCCCCTCCTAACTATGCTTACCCCAGCACCCAGGGGGTAATGCCTACTGGCAAACACAGTTGCTTTTGCAAAGGTGGTATTGAGGGAGTCTCTAAAGGAACACATTTTGAAATGAAGACTTCTCATTATTTTTGCAAGCACAAGGAACATTCAAGGAAAAATCCCTTTCTGACAAATCTTAGTTATATGATGGAATTTCTTTTCAAAAAACCAGCAGGCATGCCTTTTCCTATAATTTCCAAAGCTTCCTTAAGATGTGGAAGACCCTGTTTAGGTCCACATCTGCCACATACCAGGCAAGTGCCCTAACCATCACACTGTTGTCTATTCTGAGTTTGTTCTATTTTAATCTCCTCCACTGGAGGTGTTCCAGCTTCTACAAATAAACATTGTATCAGGGACTTGAATCTGGTGAATAATTTTTAGATTAGGGTAAGCATTTTTTTAAAATAAAATAAGAGAGTACCTATAGAACTAGTGAATAATACAGTTATTCTTATTTCATGTTATTATTTTACTCACTGAAATGCAAACAACAAATGGTTTCACCCAGGGTAAGTAATCCCCTATGTAATGTTTGCTAAAGGAGAGAGGGAGAAATGAGATGGTTTATTTAAAAATAGAATTAAATAACAAGAATACAAAGAGAAAGCCCTTAAGATCATCAGGGTCAGAAGCTTTCCTTGTGTAAAATTGCCAGGTTATGGTCACTTAAGCCATTTATAGATGTTATGGTTTTTCTAGATTTAACCTGCACCAGTCATGACTATACACATGTGCAAGTCTACAGTCTAAATTCAATTGTCTGAATTAATTAATCTTCATTGAATTAAAATTTGATTTGAACTGTGATGCAAATCAGTTAATACAGTTTAGAAAATGATGAGCATTTCTATAAATGGCCTTAGAGTCCAATCTTGAAAGCATAAAGAAGTTCTGAGCCATGAGCCTTGATTTTCTGCTTAACCCTCCCCATTACTACTACTACTACAATGAATATTAACAGTATGCAGCTCTCCACTGGTCTGACGATAATTTGAATTTAGAATGACACAGAAGTCCTTACCTTGACATCTCCATCCTTTTGATGTTATTTTTTTTTAAACAAGCAATTATAAAATGTAGTTTGCTTGTAAGTCTGGTAAGCACTACATTTTGGAATGACAAATTAAGTCCTTGGTGCTTAGACTTATCATCTAAAAAGTTCACACTTCAGTCAGTACATTTCTGCACAATGCAGTATGACAGCATGTGTTGCATCATGCTATACTGATGTCTTGCACCAGGAGCCTAGAAAGTATGTTAGAATATTTCAAGAAATGCAAGGAAGATAGACTGGAAGAGTGTTATGATAGTTTCCTTCTAATTAAATTCTCTCAACAGGGTGTTTGGCAGTAAAGGACTAGGGTGGAAAAGTTTCCAATATAATTGCCCTGGCCATCTACACAGTGATTTTGGCTTCTAGTGGTCTTTATCACATCCACATGACTAATAATCCTAATGACCAAGCCAGAAGGAAGGCTCATCAGTTGAGATTTTTAATCTTACTGTGACAGGACATGTAGTTCTGATGTATTGGTTCATCTTGATGGATAGGTAAAGATGTTGCAGACTCATGCAATAAAAGAATTCAAGTACCATAAATATTGGGATGAAACCAAGTATTTTCCAGAAATAAAATAGCAAAGTTGAAGTGATATGTATGTTTTCATCTGGGTACTTCCATGCTGGGCGCATCTACGTGAGATTCTTTACTGCGCATTAGACTAATATAATGCACAGTAAAGCATCACCATCTGCACATACACAGGACTTACGGTACTGTAAGTTAGGCGGTGTTGCTTGCTAATACTAAGAAATACAGGTACTAAATTAACTGTGCATTAGCTACTGTGCAGCAGCACATATGTAGACACTGACTGGGAGCAATTTGCTGCTGGTCAGCCTAGGCGGCAGGGGGCCATGGAGGGGCGGGGGGAGTTGCCTGCAGCTCCAGTGCTGAGCTCAGAATCACAGCCCAGCTTGGCAATTCTCACTTGAGGTGATGCTCTGTAGCTGATAAGCAGCAGCGCCCCGAGCTCTCTCCTCACTTTGCTTGCCAAGGAAATGGAGGAGCTCTCTGTCCCTGGTCCCAGTACTGCTCAGATCCTGACTCTCCCCCGGGAGCCAGGAGCTGAACAATGCCAGGATGGGGGAGCTCTCTGTCCCTGCAAAGCCGGGCTGGGGACAGAGAGCTTCCCCATCCTCTCTGTCCTGAAACTGGGGCATGCACCACATGGGCAGTAGGTTCCTGCTCCCTGCCCATTTCTTGGAGGAGCTAAGAGATGATCAGTGCCAAGACTGGGGGGAGCCACAGGGGGGTAAGTAGTAGTGGGACTGGGTGGAGACGGTCCTGGTACTGCTTTCCCACCCTCCCATTTTTCTTTGGTCCCAGTGCTGCTTAGCCCCCACACCATGCTCCCGCCAGTGCGGTTTACTACCTCCTCCCCCTGGCTCCCTCCAGTCCTTCTGCTGCTCAGCTCCCAGCTCCCTGCAGGCACAGGCAGGGAGTGGGAGGCAATTGGGGCATGTACTGCATGGGCAGTGGTAGGGCTGAGGGGCAGGGAAGCTACCTGTCCCTAGCCAGGTGCTGAGGAGACAGAAAGCTCCCTTGTCCTGGCACTGCTCAGTTCTTGGCTCCTGGTGGCAGCTGGGAGGTGAGCAGCACTGGGACCAAGGACAGAGAGCTCCCCCCATCCCCTCAGTAAGCAAAACAGGGGAAGAGCTCAGGTCACTGCTGCTGCTCAATCACAGGGCATTGCCCCAACCCAGCACACCAAGCCAGGCTGTGATCCAAAACACCATGTGGCTGGGAGCTGTTCCCTATTCCAGGGCAGCTATCCCCCCTCTGCTCCACCCAGCACTTCCTAGAGCCCAGGCCTGACCCATGCCCTCTGCAAGCCTGGGGCTAGCACCAGGGGAGCCTGGAGATTCCCCAGGCTGGTGCAGAGCAAGGCAGGGAAGCAGGAGTAATGCTGGACTCAACTGCTCCTATTAAGAGCAAATTTGCTCCTAACACAGGCACACATTTAAATGCATTCCTAGGTGCAGTTCACTGTGCCTTTTTTTAATGCACAGTAACCTTAACATGCATTAATTGCATGGGTAGATGCACCCACTGTGCATCATCACTGTTTTTTATGGACTTAAATACAAAGCTTAAGAAAAGAATATCCACTCATGCCAATAAAGGACCTAAAATTTAATTTTTTGTGATTTATTCAATACTGTTTATAGACATCAAATATTAATAGTATCCTGGATACCCATCACAAACAATAAAGAAAAATGGATTCTTTTCTTCTCAATTATTGCCCAATTACAAAGCCATCTGCAAAAATAATAAGTATGTTCCAGAAACTGATTTACTCAGATGCATTTTTAGAGAACAGTGTTTAAAGGGCAAATCTTTTTAAATGACAATACAAGATATAATGGATTAGTCAGTCAGTCTCCTTCTGAACATACTATTAAAGTCTCATTTACTTCCCCAGATTGGAGAAATTTGAATGTCGATGGCTCAAAGGATGTTCATAAAATAATTTTAAGAGTATACCCTACCATATGTTTTTCATTAAAAATGCCTCTAAACGAGTCAAGGAAAAGGGAGTGGGAATAACTATTAGAGTTGACTATATCAGGAGTAGCCAACACAAGTGGCAGATCAGGGAGGGGGCTGGCAGCACAGTGGCAGATAGGTCAGGATAAGCAGAGTAGCGAATCAAGCAGGAGAAGTAGATCTGAGTGGCCTTTGAGGAGTTGGGAGGGATAACTTGTGGCATGCCTGCCCATAAAAGGTTGGCTCCCAATGGACTAGATAATGGGTGACAGCTTAAGTGGGTCTGTTTTTAGCATAATCTCCTGCCACTTGAGATATCTGGGAAAAAAATCCTTCAGAATGATTTTCCAATGGCCAAATTTTACTTTCTGCCAAATCAGTTTGCATGGAAAAATATGTATTTTCATACACCATTTCTTTTGGAGCACCACTTGTATCTCTCCACCAGGTGAAACTAGGTTTTCTTAGTTCCTCAGAGGCACAGTGCCTTGGCAGGTGGTCTGTTCCAGAGTCAGGGCTCTTTCTGGGAATGACGATCTCCGAGTTGTCAACTTTCCCAAACTCTCGCACCAGCTGAATATGGTGAAAATGATTCATGAAGCTCAAGAAACCTTAACATGTTTTTAAAAGATAGACAACAGATTTTCAACCTACAAAACAAACCCTTTACATGATTAAATTGTGGGATTTACTGCATAATAGGAATTAGAGTCTGCAGCCAGGTGTACATATCACATTGGAGTTGTTAGCAGAGCTTGCTGAGATTTAAAAAAAAAATATAAATAGGAAACCCCCCCAAGAAATTTTGAAATGTTATTTTTACTTCTTAAATTAACACTTGAATATTCTACTAATAGCTCACACAACAACAAATAAGAGACATTTGCTGTCACTCAGCTTCCTCCCACCTTCTCCATATAAAATGGTACAGTTGCATTATCTATGTTTCCTTAGGGTTGCAACAAAATTTTGAAGGTGTCAACTGAACTTGCAAACAGAAGCCACATTCACAGTCCTTCCAAAAAAATCAGTAAGACTTGGCATAAGCATCAGAGCCGACTCACAGAGTAAGTTTCAAAGAATTTCTGAAACTGATTTTTAAAAAGAAAAAACAAAAATATTTTGCCCATCAGAATTAATAGACCACTTTCATCTCCAGAGTTCTCAGCCCTCAAATGATTAGGTCTTCCTTTCCACCTCAAAAATTCATTTTAAGAACCTTCAAGTAAAAAAGCCTATTTGGATTGCTCACATATGAAGAACATTGACCTGAAAAGCCCCCATGCGAGTGCTACTATGTGCTCCTTGTTGGAATGAAAAAAAAGGAATAAAACTTTGTGTCCTTATTCATTCCTAGATTGGCAGTGCTTCTCTTTCATAACATTAAACAACTACTGTAGCCTTCCAAGTGAGACGTTTGAGTACTATTTTGAGATTTTTGAGCATCCCAAGAGCCTTTTTTTAATGCCAACATCACCCAACCAAAACTCAAAAAGGAATAGAAATTACAAAGGCATGAAAACACAGTGCTGTTCAGCATGGATTCTGAGTCACTGACATTATTTCTCTGGTGTCTTGAAAAGGACATGCTAATTATCATCTTGAATACTAGCACCAGAGTGAAAACATTTCTGCAGCTCTCATGTTCTCAGGAAACTTTTCTTGTGAAATAAAAAAGTTGCATACCTTGCACAATGTACATTTTCAAAATGTCATTCAAGGATACAGCCAAGTAAGACCAAGCCAACCAAACAACACTACAGAGTAAAGCAGGGATATTTATCCCTACTCCTATGACAATAATTATGAGAACAAGGATAAACTATGCAAGATAAATACAGTAAAAGATCCGTTAACCAGCACCTTACAAGCCGGCATGCTCTATTAACCACGGCCCAGGTGCATAACAGGCTGCGTGGGGCCCACCTCTCTGTCCCGTGGGGCCCACCTCCCTGTCCTGTGGGGCTCACAGGAGGGTTGGCAATGTTGCAGGAGGGGCACAACACCCCGGATGTGTCAGTAGAAGCAGCGGCCTGAACAGGCAAGGATGCCTCTTCGGGCCTCTCAATTAACCGGCATATTTTGTTATCCGTCATCCCCCATTCCCGGGGGATGCCAGATGACAGAGCTTGTATCAGATTTCCAGAACACCAGAAACTCGCACATTAATTTCAGTTGGAGATGAACAATATCTGAAAATCTTGGAGATTAGAAATGAGTAAATAGTATCAAGTATAGTATTTTTTCAGGTGACAGAAGATCATTTTACCAGTGCTCCAGAGAGTGACTGATGAAAATCTGGAAGTGATCCATCAAAACAAAGTCCCCAATACTTAAACTATGTCAATCATCAGAACCCATCCAGTAGGGCAGCTCAGCAACTTTCAAAGCATCATGTACAATACTAAAGGCTGTTTAGAGATGAGTAATCCTCAAATAAGGATAGAAATAGAAAACACGGTAGCTAGTGAGGATATTCTTTGAATATTTTTAAAGCATTGCCCACATTTAGTTGGAAGCAAGACTTTTAAAAAGTTGTAAAAGCAGCTTCAGGGTGACTAATCTTCTCAACAAAGCCCAATATAGAACAGTAAGCTGGTACAAGAAGATTTCACAGGATGAAAAAAGCAGGAAGTTTGACACAGGGGTTCCCAAACTGTGGTATGCATACCCCTGGGGGTGCAGAAGACATCTCAGGGGGGCACATGAGAAAAAATGTGTAATGGCAGATTTAATTTTCATTTTAATAATAATTGTCATTTAAGGGGTGAAAATGTAAAAAGAATATGCTGGTAGGGGTATGCAGGCAGCTGGTAAGTCTGAAAGGTGGTACACAATAAGAAAAGGTTTGGGGACCTCTGTTTTGACATTTGTAGAGGAATTATATTGTTGCTGAGCACTATAAACATTTTAGTTTTCTGAGCTTTGTTAGTACTATTCTCTCTCACCCGTATTTATGAGCAGATTACTGAGTGATTAGCACCCCCTGTTCTCTGTACTGTGAAAAATAATTTAGTACAAGGATCATTTTATCAACCTGCTGCAAAATTGTGTCTATTGCAAACTGCTATATCTTTTAATGACACCTAACAAATCAAGTTTTCCAAATCCTTTGTACAGTGAGAATTAAACATACTAATAAACAATCCTTTTATCCATTACTGAAAGAGAATCTTGTGCAGAAACCTGTATTCTAAGTTGCTCGAGGTAAGAGCAGGTCATCCCCATCCATTACGTTAGTATGCTTATAAAAAACAAGCAGAAGGCAGAGATTGTCCAGGTGGTATTATGGTGCAAGATCTTCAAAGCCATGGCTAACGGCTATGGAAGCAGTAATGCCTTAAACACAATAGTACCAGTCTACTAGTTCTAAGTGTAGCTTGTAAGACCATGCAAACCTGCATAATGGGCAGTTTTCCGCCACAGTGAGATTTCTTATAGAAAACAAAAAAACCCAAAATCCAAAAACCCCCAGAACAAACCAATAGTAACATTCGTCTAACTTTTTTTGTCACGCACACATCCTATTAGTATGGTTTTGGTTTAAAGGAAGCAGGAGCAGACTCCAATAACAAGGTTCTATGCAATCTAAACTTCTCCCCACCAGCTCAAAGAATATGTTAGTAATATTAAAATTCTATAACCTGCAAAGTGCTAATAAGCCAGGGTGTTTCCTCTTATTAAAAAGGTAATTAGATATTGTTAAAATGAAAGCTTTACTTAGTACTTTGCATTTAAATGCTTTTTCCCCTCCTTTTTTGGCTTTAATAAAAAGATTTTAAAACAAAATCTTTAATGTTGGTTGTTATAAGAGGATTAAGCCAGCAGTAACTTGACATGAAACTCCAGACCACACTTAACAATGTAATGCTATAATTGTGGGAAAGGGTTACATTAAAAGAAGATATATTTAAGCTAAAGTACAATGTTGGCATAAGAACAATGATAAAAACTGCCCATGAATAAATTAGCTTGGAAGTGAAAAGAAAATTTCTAGCCATTACAGGACTGAGGTTCTGAAAGAGCCTTCCAAAATGAGCAATGGGCGACAAATAAATGAACTGTTAAAATGGAGCTTGATAAGTTTATAGTATGGTTCTCCATCATGGCAGGTACTGGACTCAGTAGTGCAGAAAACCCTTCCTTGGAAACACCCTAGTGCTAACAAAGAACGTTGCACAATCTTATCAAGGAAACACAAAAGACATTTACTGTAATAATTTGAATCTACTTAAAACTGAATATAAATGAACCGCAATGGGCAAGTTGCTTGTAAATGAAGAACAAGACACTGATATTTAACTCTTTTTCAACACACTTACATATTTTACGATACCATAAGAGATGGTGCTTATAGAGGAAGCAGCTATGTGGATGGCCAAGAGTTTCCCATGCCAAATTCCAACAGGCTTCCCCTTCATTCCATTGACCAATCCTGAATTGAAAAGATAAAAGGATCATTAAAAAAAAAAATCCAGTTATCAGGGCACCGGTACAGACACCTGGCTCTCATCACTGAATCAGCATGGCTTCAAGCTGATACACATCTTTTGTGCTTTTACCTCTTTTGTGTTTTCTGGTACACTCCTTCAAATACCTCTCATCCTACCAGCTTTTGACTAAATCCTGAGAGCAACAGCATTACCTGGAACTGAAGGTCTAAGACAGTGCAGGTCTAAGACAGTGCAGGCTAAGCAAGACAAAACACACAGAGATGAGAGAATTGAGAGCCCAGAGCAACAACTGCTATGTCTTATCAGCCCAACCAAAGTGTGCATACATGTTGTGACTGAGCAGTTATCTTAAATCTCGGGAATCTCAAAAGAAAGCAATTTTTTCCAATCTTTGTTAGCTTGTTAAGCTAATTAGTACATCAACAGCCTTGGCATAATGTATATTCAATGTTGCTGTGCTTCTAAATGGTGGGGGCGCTTTAACTGAAGCTCGTTCAAAGTTAAAGTGCCCCCTGCCGCCATTTTGAAGCACAGGACAATTAATACATGAGACACTGCAGCTGCTTTAATTATGAGAGCTGCTTTAATTAAACCTCTCCCCCCAACCCTACCCCAATCCTGGAACTCATGTAAAGGTGCCCCAAAAGATTACAGCAAGAAGAGAGAACTGTAGGGACATTTATGTAGGCAGTATATAATTAGTAAGGCAGTAGCTAGGACACAAGCGCCAGAGGACCATTTATGACCACATCCTTAGGACATGAACTGTATTCTTTATTTGAAGATAAAAGCTAATGTTACACATTTCTGTGCCTTTGACACCATTCTGATGCACAAGTATAGTCATGACTTGAATGTGGCAAGTATGCTACAGGCTCACAAGTGATTCTCTGAAGTCATCTGTTCCAGTACTGACTTTAGGTTCACCCTGATCCACATTGGACAATTGATAATTCTACAATACAAAGCAACAGTTTCTTGAAACATTTCTTCAATTAATAGCCTCTGCTAGAGTTTAATTGCTTCAAGATATTTTTTACTCCTCCCCAGCTTCCACTTCCAACATTTTCCCTGTGCTCCCACCTCCAGTCCTCTCATTACATAGTATACCAGGGCTGTCCAGCTTCCAAGTGGCCAAGGCCCAAGCACATCTGGAGGACACACCAATGGATACCGCACATCTGCAGGCCACACCAGAGTAAGCCATGGGCCCCTTTGCTGCATTGAACAAGAGCCCACCCCCTCTCTAATCCATACTCGTGTCCCCACTTCACAATTCCCTCTCCCTGCCTCCCCATTGGGCAAACCCCAGCCTGGATCTTCTGACTCTCCCTCCTCCCATCCTGCAGAAAAGCACTGAAACTGTGAGGGGGTTGGGGGTCTCTTCACTGGATAAGCTCTGAAGTGGAGCTCAATTTCCTCTGCCCCGCAGTGAATGTCTGTTGGGTCAGGGGGTCAATAACGTGTGGTGCTTTCTGTAAAGTACTATTAGTTAGAGTGGGGACCTATGCATCTGTCAGCACCCTAAGATTAGATGACCAACACCCAGGAGGCTGGAAGAAAGCTGAATGAGATGAATATAACAATGGAGACGGAAGAGTGAACAAGCAGGATATCAGCTCCTAGGGGACAATGTCTGGAGAAAGTGACCAGAGAAGCAGATTTAAGGCAGAGCAGAAAGAAAAGAGCAGAGCAATTTTTGGAGATGCTGTTGGCTATACTGGGGATAGAGCAACTGCTTAGCTCTTGGGAAACAGCTTGAAACAGGGGTGGGCAAAGTGGCAGATCCGGCCAGCAGCCAAACTTGATTTCCTAGCAGCCCCTGCCCACAAGGCTGGGGCTTTTCTCCATGGAGACCCCAGCTGCTGTGCTGTGATAGTGCAAAGCTGGGGTTGCCATGGAGATCAGCCCCAGCCACGCTGGGCAGGGGTGTGCAGGCAGTGGATTATGGCTCTGCCCCAGCTCAGGGCCATACTGTCACTGCTGCAAAATCCCAGTGGCTCCGGAGCAGCCCTTTACCTTGCCCTGCCACATGCCCCTGCCCAGAGTTTGCAGGCAGCCAATCATAGCTCTGACCTGGCCCCAGACTAAGCTGCCCTTGCCACAAGATCCCAGCGACTCCAAAGAATCCCCTTGCCCTGCCCTGACACATGCCCTGCCAGTGCAGCTGGTGCTGGTCTCCATGGCAACCCCAGTTTTGTGCTATCACACTGCAATGGCTGGGGTCTCCATGGAGACTGGCCCCAGCCATGTGAGCAGGGGCTGCTGGGAAACTGAGTCCACTGCCAGCCAGATCCAGCCCATGATCTGGACTTTGCCTGCGCCTGGCATAGAACCTCTGGCTGGCCTTTGCCCCAATAAATACATTTATTAAAGAGCTGTCTGTTTGCTGCTTGGAACTTCAGGTTGCCCTTTTCTGAAAGACCAGGGTCTCAAGATAGGAAGGAGCCCAGGGCCCCTGCACTCTAGAAGTCATATCTGGGCTTGATTCTAGGGGGATGGTGGATTCCATGGTGGTCCTGAATGAGCAACACCTTAAGGGGACTCCATGACATCTGTGTAGATCTGTTGAAGCCAACAAAGCTATACTGATTTCCAGCAGATTAAGATTTGCAATTCTTTTGTAAAAAAACAAACAAACAAAAATCCCCCAATGCATTTAAAAATAGCTCGTAGGCAGGAGTTTGTGTACTGAGTGAGAGTAGTAATTAAAAAGCAACAGTTGTGAAATAACAAAAGTTAAATCAGGAGGTGGAAGAAAAAAAAAAAAAGTCAGTTCCACACTACAAACACATTCCTGTGGGACCTGTATTTTGCAAGAACTGAAGCATATTTGTTATTCAGTTCATACAGGTCATGCTTATCACTGTTATACAGCATGTGCAGGACACTACCCTTGTCTGTCTTGTTAGGAGACAATACATTTGTTTGTTCGTGTTCCGTGATGCTGGGCACTCACTCCTTTCTGAACTACTAACTATTTGTACCTCACATTTGAAAAAGATTATCTGTTCTTTTACAAAGTTTCTGCAGAGAATGAGAATGAGAGAGAGAGAGAGAGTGAGTATGAGAACGAGAGAGAGAGAGAGAGAGACCATGAAAAAGAGAGACCTGGCATTTTCTTGGATACTTTGTGTTTTTGGGGAATCAAGAGCTAACCAATGGCAGTTTTACCAGATGCAAATAACTGGTTGTGGAGAGGTCGGATGCAATTGTGATTTACATGGTTAAAAACATAAGTAGTGATCTTGGCGCAAACCTTAATAAATCCTTAATGTTTAACCTAAGATACTGTTTTATGAACACTGTTACTATGGCATTGCATAATAGCAGAAATTCATGTCACTCTCCTAAATATAATGCTATCTATGCAATTATCACCCTTCAAGGTATTTCAAAAATGCATTTTAGTACCTTACTGTAGATATGAATAGCATTAGGAGGAAGACAAGTCAAAGAATGAGTTATCTACTAATTAGACAGTTCTCTCTTATTTTAAAAAGTGTTGCAGAAAATAGGGCTCTCTTGAAGAGTGAACCAAGTTTTGTTGCAATCATTTTCAATTAACAACTGGGGGGTTAATGCATTGAGGGGGAGAAGAGGGACACACAGTATTAGGAAAGCTGACCAGCTGAAGTATTTGCATAGAACTGACAAGCCTACCTAAAAGTACAACTGGGGAAGGAAATTTCCAAAAAAGATGCACAAGACAACAACCCAACAAAACCAAACCAAACCAACCCACACACCACTTTTTACTCCCCAATTAATGATAACAACAACCACCACATGGAAAGTGACCCTTCTTGTGTCTGGTCTTAATCTGAAAACCAATACAAATTTAATTTAGGAAGAGTCCAAAAGAAGCCTAATATAACTAAAATGGCCACTAACTAGATTTAATTCTGTCTTTGCTCAAGATCAAAATAAGTAATTTTAGTGACAAGCTGTGTCATGGAATCTACTATGGAAGTCAGCATGCAGATTTTTCTACAATTTCATGTCCATAGATGCCATTAGCTTACCAGATTTACTGATTATTAGAATGTAAATATAATGGTTAACCATGAGTTCCCCTTCTGATATTAAGGACGTTATTGAATTGGGATAGGAACACATGTGGAATTTCACAGAGAACAATGACCTTCTACACTGATTTCTGAGGGAAGGTTTCTACTAGAAGTATGACAGGGTCAGATATAGTTGGCATGGGGTTAAGGCTTATAGTAATTAGAGCAAAAAAAGGTGCACAGAGGAATAGTCAGAGTATAGATGTGTAAAATAATACAGTAAGGCCTGGATCTTTGAATGGAGGTGTAAGTAGGCCTTACACCAATACTCCTAATTACCTATACCTCACTATAGAATTACAATTTATACACGGTACAGGAATTTGATAACCCTGTGGAATTGGTGTAGTATTTCTACATGGAAATCATTATTGCAAAGGACTCATTCAGCTTGGGGGACAAAGGACAGATACAAATGTTCAAAAATCCTGAGGCACAAGTGATCTAAGTTGCATGCTTTACTCTAAGCACCCTGGTTATATCGGTAGAAACAGAACAAACGTTCATTCTTTGATGGGTGGGACAACAAAATGCCTGCACTGGGTGAGGCCTGCAGGTTGAGGGCATTCCCGCACACCTTCTAGCAGGCTCCCTGGGTTGTCAGAGACTGCTGAGTGCATCCCAGCACAGCCAACTGACTGGGCCACTCTTGACTCAGCCCTCCCACCTCCCCCAGCAGAGGCAGCCACAGGCATGACAGCTGCTGGCACAAAGTGGAGGCAACTCTGCTTGGCCATGCCTAGCAGTCCAGTCCTGCTCCCTTGGCCTTCATCCACTTGCCTAGGCATAAGGGTCCCTGGGTATTCTCCCATGCACTGCCAAGAAGCCCCGCCCTCCCCCCCCCTTCCTTTTCCAGCAGCATTAGTCACTGTGCTGACTTGGCTATAAGAGCCCAGCGTTGGGACTGGCTAGGACCTTGTCCAGAGTGGCCAAATGCAAGTCAGCTGCTAGCGCATCTCCCTGCGAGCAGAGGGTAATGGAGGTCCACAAACATGTCTGGGATGCTGGAGGACAGTAATCTAACCTGAATCAGTAGGGAAATTGGGTAAAATAGACCAGTCTAACCTAAATTGATCAAGTCTGATACCACATCAATCCAGGTCCATCTTAGACTGGGTTGCACCATTTTTAAACCTGTCTGTGTGCACTGAACTTCTGTTCTGTTACAGGTATAAACCAGTTTCCCATCACTTGTACTAGTATAAATGTAAGTCTGTACCTAGCCAAAAGACTAGTAGTCCAAAACTTAGTGCACATTTAAAATGGATGTCTTTCCTTTGTAAACCTTTTTGATATAATCTGTGAATCATATATTGATTTTTGAGATGTATGAACATTTTTAAATTCCATCATCATCAGAGGCTATCCCTCTCAGGCAAAGATGATTGTTTTCCATCATTGCCTTATCTGTGGGTCTGAAGATCACTGGGTTGAACTACAGCCCCCAGATTGGGATTGACAGATTCTATTGCAACTCAGGCACAGGTTTGTGTGTGAGATGGGTAGTTCTGGATTCTTGGTTCAGTCTGTGACATGCTGTTTCTGCCACTCACTTTTCTGCCTCCTGTTGTTGTCATCATGAGGCTTCAAAGTACTGAGATCCTTGCAGCGGAGTCTTTCTCCATTTGGGACAGTCCTGGGTGACAGAGTCTCCCATGAATTGGTGTCAATATTGCATTTTTCAAGCTGGCCTTGAGGACATCCTTGAAGTGCTTTCTCTGCCCTCCTCTTAAGTGTATGCCTTGCCTGAACTGGGAGAATAAAACTTGCTGCAGGAGTTTGGAGTTTGAAATCTGATGACATGGCCAAGCCAGAGAAGTTGATGTTGGCTGATCATTGCCTCGATGCTCATGCTGTTTGCTTGTGAGAGGAAGCTAATGTTTGTGTGTTTGTCTTCCCACTGGATTTGAAGGATCTTCCTCAGGCAACATTCATGGAACTTCTTCAGTGGCTTAAAGGTGTTTCCTGTACATTGTTTACATCTCAGCTCCATACAGTAAGGTAGGGACTATGACTTCTTGATAAATCATGAGCTTGGTTTTGAATTTGATGTCACAATCTTTGAACACCTATTTCTTCAGGCTTCTTCAGGCTGCACTTGCATATTTGAGGTGATGTTGGATTTCTTCAATGTCAGTCTTCTGTGAGAGGTGGCTTCTGAGGTACGGGAAATGCTCAGTGTTCTCCACAGTGTCACTATGAATCTGAATTGCCAGAGCTGGCCACTACTCATTAGGAGCTTGCTGATGGAGGACCTTACTCTTCTGAATGTTAATCATTGGTTCCATTTTCTTCTGTCTCAAAAAAACACCGAAGATTGCCTGAAGGCCTGCTTCTGAGTAAGCACACACTACAGCAAAATCATTTAACTGGAGCTCAGTGATCGAGGCCAGGGTAGTCTTGGTTTTGGATCTGAGTCAGCTGAGATTAAACAGCTTACCATCCATCTGGTAGTTTAGCTCCACTCTGGAAGCTTGGTGGTGGTCAGATGTAGCATTATGGTAAGGAATATTGACAAGCACATTGAAGCGATGGTACAGCCTTGCTTAAATCCTGTCTTAGCCTCAGAGGAAACTGTGATAGATCCATGACTGAGCATCACTGTTCACATACCATCATGCAGCAGTCAAAGAATGGTGATGAATTTCAGTAGGCATCCAAATTACTACTAATCCAAAAAAGCATCTTCCACAGTGCTTCTCAGTTAACAGAGTTGAAGGCTTTCATGAGGTCAAAGCAAACCATGTAGAGAGGTTTATATTGTTCCCAGCATTTTTCCTGCAGTTAACAAGCAGTGAAGATCATGTTGGTTGTGCTTCTTGATGCCCTAAACCCACATTGAGATTCTAAGAGGAGCTCTTCAGCAAGTGGAAGGAGATGGTTCATGAGGGCTCTCACAATGATCTTTTCTATGGTGGACAGCAAGGTGATCCCTCTGGAATTTCCAGTTAGACCTGTCTCCTTTCCTGAAGATTGTCATAATCATGACATCCCTGAGGTCATCTGGGATTTCCTCATCATTCCAGATCCTTAAAATGAGGGCATAGAACAGTGATGTGAGCTCCACTTCCTCCTGCTTGAAGATTAAATAGAATCATCGAAAATTAGGGTTGCAAGGGACCTCAGGAGGTCCACCCAGTCCAACCCCCTGCTCAAAGCAGGACCATCCCCAGCTAGATCATCCTACCCAAGCCTTTGTCTAGCTGGGTCTTAAAAGTCTCCAAGGATGGAGATTCTACAACCTCTATGGATAACCTGTTCCAATGTTTTACTATCCTCCTAGCAAGAAAATTCTTCCTCATATCTAACTTAAACTTCCCTTGCTGCAACTTGAGACCATTGCTCCTTTTTCTGTCATCTGCTACTACTGAGAACAGTCCAGCTCCATCCTTTTTGGAACCACTCTTCAGGTAGTTGAAGGCTGCTATTAAATCCCCTCTCAGTCTTCTCTGCTCTAGACTAAATAAGCCCAGTTCCCTCAGCCTCTCCTCACAAGTCACATGCCAAAGCCCCCGAATCATTTCTGTTGCCCTTGACTGGACTCTATCTAATTTGTCCACATCCTTTCTGTAGGGAGGGGCCCAAAACTGGACACAACTCCAGATGTGGCCTCACCAGCGCTGAATAAAATGCAATAATCACTTTTCCTTGATCTGCTGGCAACACTCTTACCAATGTAGCCCAGTATGCCGTTAGCCTTCTTGGCAACAAGGGCACACTGTTGGTTCATATTCCACTTATTGTACACTGTAATCCCCAGGTCCTTTTCTGCAGAGCTGCTGCCTAGCCAGTCAGCCCCCAAGCCTGTACCAGTACATAGATTTATTCCATCCTAAGTGCAGCACTTTGCATTTGTCCTTATTGAACCTCATGAGATTTTTCTTGGTCCAGCTGAAATATATGAACATCTTTGAATTCCACCCTACTTACAATGACATCCAATTTGTAATTCAGCATGTAAAATGTATCAAAAAAGCATTTGATGCCTGTTACTTTGATATAAAATTTTAATTACCACACTTAACCAATGTGAAAAACAATACTGTTGGCATTTGAAACTGTGGTACACATCATAAAACTCTGTAGTTGACAGCTTTTTAGAGCAATATCATGATTGGCATTCAGTAGCAGAGAAGCATGGCTCCATTCACACTGCATCAATCATGATTAGAAAGCCACATGAATTATTTTCAAGGTAACAGAGAATGAACTGATATAATTTTAGAACAAGTATTTTCCATGTGACTTTCCTCATACCGTTCATGAAAAGTGAATGTTGCTGTGTTTATGATTGGGAAGAAAACGCATGCAAGTTGTATGGTCACCCTATCTAAAGACCTCCATCTAAAACATCCCCATTTGACTGGGACATTCTAGGATTCCATAGCCCAGTCCCACCTGGTTGGTCAAAAGTTCCTGGTCAGAGTCCAGTGGGGAGGCAGACCAGCATGGTGTGCCAGGCAGGCTGCTGGGGGCACACTGCTGCTCCTGTGTGGGAGCAAGGACATGCCATATTACAGATGGGGTGATACCTGCTCCAGTTCTCCTGCCTTGCTTCAATACAGGAGCAGCAGTGCTCCCCCACCATCCAGCTACCTGCCTAGCATACCATGATGGTCTGCATCCCCATTGGACTCTGGCTGGGGACTTTTAACCAACCAGCCAGGGCTGGGCTATGTAATCCTGGAGTATCCCAGCCAAATGGGGATGTATGGTCACTAGGGCCGTGCAAACCTTCGGTCACTAATTCAACTCGGAGGAAATTTGGCCCGATTTGGCAGCTGAATCTCCAAATCAAATCAGGAGACCCATTAATCTTTACAAATCAATTAGGAGAGATTGGATAATTCAGTCATAGACACAGCTTTATATGATTTTTCTACATACCTTGATGTATCAGGAGAGGCTTGTGAACGCATCCCACATGCTCCACAATGAACCTGGTAGTGAACCAGAACTACTTCTGGTCCACTTTGGGGTCTGCTGTGGAGTGCATGAGGGACCCCCCTGGCCTCTTGGCTTGGTGACTGGTGCCTCCTGGGTCTGGAGGGCACCCATGGTCCCCCTGTGGCCAATCGCCAAGCCAGGGCAAACTCAGTGGTGGACCTGGAAGTGGACCAGAAGTACATCTGGTCCACTTCCAGTTCCGCTGCTGAGTGCGTGGGGCCCCCCCCCTCTTCCACGCTCCCATGGGACACTATCTGGCCCACCATCTCAGCATTCATGAGTCATGCCTGGTACCTCAAGGTACGTAGAAAAAAAACCCATATAAAGCTGTGTTTATGGCTGAATTGCTGATTCTCTGAAACAGAATCGAATCTTCAGATTCAAATTCAGCAGAATCAAATTGGGACAGTGATCTGAATCAGCTATTTGAATCACTGTCCCCCAGATCAGGCCAAATCCAAATAGAATACTGCTCCCTTTGCACACCTCTGATGGTCACCCCTTTGTTTAGAAGATAGGGTAAGTCTAGATTTGTGGGAGGGTAACAAACATCAGGGCTCTGGAAAAAGACTACATGGAAAAAATCACATGAATTATGGAAAGCATTTAATTTCAGAGATTAAATCACTTTATAAAACTGGCTGTGGCAGATGAATTAACAAACATTCATCCCTACATTTAAAAACCTCAGAGTGCAACTTAGGTTGTTTTATAGCTCCAGGAACAAGAATCCTTTCTGTCCCCAGTCTTTCCCAAGATGATCACAATATTCTGTTTCTTTTTTTTTTAATCAAAAGCAGTGTGCGTGTGTGTGTGTGTGTGGGGGGGGAGGGCAGGGTTGGGGTTAACCTTTGTTTTTTCCTCTTCTCTATGGAACTGAGAGAATCTTCAGTTATTTATTCAAGATTTTTCTTGAATAAAATGAGGTTAGTGTATCAAGGGCATGGAGGTCCAGTGTGAAGATGGAAGAGCAAAAGGAGCAAAGGACATGTAAGCAAACAGAGATTAAAAGCAGTCATAAATTGCAGTAATAAGTACAATCTATACGTCATACATCAAGCAATCAATGCACTCCTTTCTCAAAAAAAGGGCTTGTGTAATCTACTGACTATGGAAGTAACCCAACACCTAAAAATACTGGACTACAAAGCCTCCATATATTATAGAAAAGCTTTAGGAACAGCCCTACTCCCATGAGGACTTTTGCTGTTAGCTTCAGTAGAAACAAAATACTACCTACATGTATTTTATTTCACCTGTTTATAGACCATGAGATAAATTCAATAGGCCTTCACACAAGCAAACTTGCATGCAATATAGTTGAAGCTTTAAGCTTAGTGAAGAATACACAGGAAAAAAAAAAGAATTTCAAAAACTAGATTTCGTATAAAAATGAAAATGTTAACTTAGCTTTCTTGTAACAAAACAGATTTTTCACAAGAACATGCTGGTTTCATTAAGTAACCAGCTACACTAACTGCTGTTAGGCAGAGGCCAGGACATGTGCAGATAATTTAGAGTCACAAATGCACCAGGGAGCAATCAGTAAGCACTAAGACTGTGGGTTAGGGGATAATAATGTCTATATAAAAGACCTCAACCAGTAAAATACCAGGATGCATCTAATCTGCACAGCAGAATAAAAGAAAGTTTCTGTACAGTTTTAAGAGATGATGTGCTAAATTCTTGTTGTTCTTTGGGTTTGGTAAGTTTATTTATTTGTTATTTGCTATTTTGTTTAGTACTCTTTTTGCTGTATTAAATCCTTATTCAACATGCTGTGTCATGTTGGATTATAGCAAAAGCATGCAGGTACCTGTAGTTTATAATCCAAATCCAAGACTCTGCAAACAAGTATGTGAATAATTTTATCTACCAGAATAGTCAAAAAAACATTAAGGTCTTTTTTTGTGCAACTAGAGCAGTGGTTCTCAAACATTTTAGACTCAAGACCCCTTTTGGAAAATGACAGCTCTTAGTTTTTACTCTTTGTTTGTTTTTTTTTTTGCCTACAGAAAAATAATAGAGCAGGTTTTGGGGGGGGTTTTCTGTTGCCAAGAACTCAGAAAGACCAAAACTATGGATTTTCATTTGAAATTGCTGGATTTATTTTATGTATCATATTCATGTAACTCACTTCATGAGGCAGTGTGGGTGTGTGGCAGTGGTGACTCAGTTTCTGCAAGAGAATCTCAGTTTAATGGGAGGGTACAAACTAGTTTGATTTACATCCTAGCAGCAAGCTGTAACCCAGCATGGAAATCTACTTCCCCCTCCTGCTAGCCCTGAAAGCAGTCTGGGAGCTGTAGTTCAACCCAGCTACCTGGGTCTGGTTTTCCTGGGTTTGGAGTGGCCCCACCCCTCTGCTTAACCCCTCACAACCCAGGGGTGGGGGGTTACATTTGAAAATATAACAGTGCTGCCATTGTGTGGCACCCCACAACACCCTTGAAAGGATTTCAAGGCCGTGGCACCCTGGTTGAGAATCACTAGAGAGGTAAGCATAGGTCAGCTTCCAACCAAAGGCCACAAATAATTCAAGCTGATTTAAAGGTATGTGAAGAGACTGTAAAAGCCAAGTAAGCTGGAGTGAAAATCCTGACATTTTATCTCAAATTAGCCAATAATTTTCCTAAGAAGAGAATAAAATCAACGTATTTCAGCAAAAGAAAGACCTAAAGCAGTAAATGGAGTCACATATTGGCCTGTATGGCTATCTTGAGAAGAAATTACTCAGGATACATCAATTCATGTTTTATTTAGGGTTCAGGGAAGGATTCATAGATGCTAGGGCTGGAAGGGACCTCAACAGATCGAGTCCAACTA
>NW_005841965.1:1391777-1393633 GCF_000455745.1 Alligator sinensis
GGGGTCAGATGACCCCAGCCAGATGCCTATCCAGCCTTCTCTTAAAGACCCCCAAGGTAGGGGAGAGCACCACCTCCCTTGGAAGCCCATTCCAAATTTTGGCCACCCTTACCATGAAGAGGTTTTTCCTGATATCTAGCCTAAATCTGCTCTCTGTCAGACCATTGTTCCTTGTTAACCCAAGAGGAGCCCTGGTGAACAGAGCATCTCCGATTCATTGCTGCATCCCCCTAATGAATTTGTAGGCAGCCACAAGATCACTTCTCAGCTTTCTCTTGCAGAGGCTGAAGAGATCCAGGTCCCAGTCTCTCCTCATAGGGCTTGTTCTATAAGCCCAGAACCATACGAGTGGCCCTCCTCCAGACCCTCTCGAGTCTATCACCATCTTTCTTGAAGTACGGCGCCCAAAACTGGATACAGTACTCCAACTGCGGTCTGACCAATGGCACATAGAGGGGAAGTATCACCTCCTTGGCTCTATTTGTCATGCATCTTCTGATGCATGATAAAGTGTGGTTAACTTTGCTGATGATTTCATCACACTGACGACTCATGTTCATCTTGGAGTCCACTAGGACACTGAGATACCTTTCTACTTCTCTGCTGCTGAGAGAGTCACTTCCCAGCCAGTAGTTGTGCTGGAAATTTTTTCACCCTAGGTGCAGCACTCTGCACTTGTCTTTGTTGTACTGCATCCTATTGTGTACTGCCCACTTTTCTAAACTGTCCAGGTCTGCCTGCAATTGTTCCCTACCCTCCGGAGTGTGCACTTCACCCCACAATTTAGTATCATTCACAAACTTGGATAGAGTACACTTCACACCCACATCCAAGTCACTGATGAAGATATGGAAGAACACAGGTCCAAGGGTCGAACCTTGCGGGACCCCACAGCCACATCCTTCCAGGTCAATACCAACCCACCTACTACCACTCTCTGGGTACAACCACTAAGTCAATTTGCCACCCACCAGACTGTGTAAACATCTATGTCACAGCCTCTTAATTTATTTATGAGAATAGGATGAGATACAGTATCGAAGGCCTTGCTGAAGTCCAAGAAAATAACATCCACCTCTACTCCTGTGTCTAGGCATTTGTGACCCTGTCATAAGATGAAACCAGATTAGTCAGGCATGATCTACCCTCTACAAATCCATGCTCGTTTCCCTGCCGCATTATTTTTTTCCCACTGGACTCTCACAAATATGATCCTCCATAATCTATTTTAAGACCTTTCCAAGGATGGAGGTGAGACTAACTGGCCTATAATTACTCGGATCCTCCTTCCTCCCTTTCTTGAAAACAGGGACCACGTTGGTCATTTTAGTCAGGCATGATCTACCCTCTACAAATCCATGCTCGTTTCCCTGCCGCATTATTTTTTTCCCACTGGACTCTCACAAATATGATCCTCCATAATCTATTTTAAGACCTTTCCAAGGATGGAGGTGAGACTAACTGGCCTATAATTACTCGGATCCTCCTTCCTCCCTTTCTTGAAAACAGGGACCACGTTGGTCATTTTCCAGTCCTCTGGGACCTGACCTGAGCACCATAAGTGCTCAAACAGCCGTGCCAGTTGTTCTTCTATGGCACTGGCTAATTCCTTCAGTACTCTCAGATGCAGCTCATCTGGGTCTGCTGACTTGAACACATCCAGTCCATCCAAGTGACTCTGCACCAAGTAAGCATCAACAGTTGGTGTTCGGATGTCCCTCTGATGCCCATCTAAGAACCCATTAAGAGACTTATCTTGAGCCCTGTTCAGGAACACTGAGTCAAAAAAAACTTATTGAATAGCTCAGCCTTGTCAATCCCCCCGTCTGTCACTAACTGTTCCCTCCTTGTTCAGC
>NW_005841965.1:1393682-1411332 GCF_000455745.1 Alligator sinensis
GTTTACTCCGTACATACCTAAAAAAGGACTTTTTCTTGTATTTAATTTGTGTTGCCAGTCTTAGCTCTGTACTTGCTTTGGCTTTTCTAACTGCCTCCCTGCAAGTGTGGGCAAGTAGGTGTACTCCTCCTTCCTTCCACCACCTATATGCCTTCTTTTTTGCCCTGGATTTCCCCATTTAGCCAAGGAAGTTTTTTGGGTCATTTCCCCTTGTACTGAGATAGTCTCCCTCTGCGCCCAAAGAATCACTTCCTTTAGAAACAATCACCCTTCCTGGACTCCCATCTCGCCAATACTCTTATCCTGCAGTGCGTCATTGGCTAGACTCCTAAGCACACTGAAATTCCTAAAGTCAGTACTTCCACCCTACGCTGTATGGTAAATTTGATTGATTGGTGATCACTGTCCCCAAGGTGACCACAAATTTGCAGCTCCCCTACCAGGTCATCCCCTGTAGCCGAAACCAAGTCCAGCAAGGCATTCCCCTTAGTGGGACTGTATACCTCCTGTGTTAGGTGAAGGTCCTGCACACTGGTTAAGAACATATGTAGACAGTTGGATTTGGCTGATTGCTCCTCCCATCAGATATCAGAGTAGTTTAGGTCCCCCATGACAACCACATCCCTAGACTGTACAGCCTCCGAGAGCTGCCTCAAGAATTCCAAGTCTAGCTTTTCCTCTCGGTGTGATGGTCTGTAGCAGAACCCCACCAGCAAGTCCCTCTCCCTGCAACCTCCATGTATCCTAACCCACAATGCCTCAACTTTCTCCTCCTCTGATCCCATTTTGATTAGGGTAGGTGTATAATGATCCTTTACATAGACAGCAACCCCACCCCCTTTCCTCCCTATGCTGTCCGAGTAGGATGTACTATTAGACCACCATTTCACAAATTGTTCATGAGCACAACTAGTAGAGAAGTCTTGCTCACTTGTAAAAGCAGAACAAAAAATTCCAGGCTCAATACCCATAACCAGAATGACACAAGTCCCATTTTCACTAGGACAATGCCATTTTAACCACCTGTCTCAGAGTCCCCATACATTTGGTAATATGAATGTTTTTGTTCCGTTTTCAATGGACTACTTGGGAGAGGTATTTAAACTTCAATTATCTTTGTGAAAATGGGACTGTTTCATCTCCTCAACCTCCACACACACAGTGCTCCATGCCACCTCCACCCCCCTCTACTCTCCAGCGCATTTAGTCTAAGACTGGACACACAACACAGAGACAGCCAAATGTATTGGATACCAGAGGGGGAGTAGAATATTCCTCTCTAAGCCCAGAGAAATATAGTCATTCTTCTATAGGACATTTTATTTAAAAATAAATTAAAAAAAAACATTCCCCCCCTGCCATTTGGTATGACCTTTGTCTTGTTTTGATATGTTTGGATTTGAATTTGTTTTGCAAATACTCCTAGGAATTTTAGCAAGATTCTTTTCTATCTGGCACTTGGAAGGATAATCTGAGCATGTTTTCAGGAGGTTCCATGGATTCTTTCTAGAAATACGCCTCGGGCTTTCACAAATACGGCACACTGATTATGTACAAAGTGTCATGCACCCAACAGAAATTCCCTGGCTGGACATTCATATTTGGGGGGGCCATGTGTTAGGCCTGCTAGCTTTTAAGCTTCCTGAGACTGAGCAGAGCCCAAGCACTTCCTTTAGGTTTGGGTTTCTAGATGCTCTCTTAGGATGAAAACCTTTTGCATTTCCTTTAGAAAGGTGAGGTTCTACAGTCTAACTATTTATACCCTGTGACCAGTACCAGATCCTTGAGATTTCCCAGTATCTAAGAATATGTTTTCCAGAGTTCTACTTTTTGGACACCCTGGCTTACAGTTTACCTCTGCGGGGACCCATAACAATAAAAACAAACAACACAGGCTTTGCCAAATATTCCAAAGCCAAACATTCTATACTTTTGTAGCACCAGAAATAAAGATCCAGACAATGCAACATCTAATTGCCATTCCATACCTCATTTTCTAAGTCTTCCTAAATGGCCTTTCAGGCAATAGGGTCAGTGTACTTGCAGGGATTTAGCTTCTTTCTCTGTAACTTCACCCTTATAGGGCATTCTTCACTTTGCAGTCATAGGCCATGTCCAGGTATGCAGGGGTGTATGCTTGTAGTGGCACAAATTACTGCAGCACACACCCCTGTATGTGTGCTTTGTTGCGGGACAATTTGTCCAAACAAACAAACTGCCTTTGCCAAGCTCTTCAGCCAGGGAGAGCTGGTGGCTGGGGCCAGCAGTCAGTCTTACCTGGTGGCCTAGAGCAGAAGAGGCACAAGTCAGGCAGCACAGAGGCCTGGCTGGCAGCAGGGGCATGGCTCTGGACAGCCCAGCCTCTGTGTGCAGCAGTGCACACTTGTGTGCGCTGTGCCACTTTTTGTGCTGGGTGTTTTGATTGTTTGTTTTGCTTCTGGGAAATCTCAGTAGCAAATTTGCAACATGGGGCACTGTAACAGGGTGGGGTACCTGGCGGTGGCCATGTTACCTCCAGATCCTTAACCGTGCCAGTCTTGCCCTACAAGCACCTTTGTTCTTGCCTGCCACATCTTGATGGTATGATAAATATAGGGAGGCTGTCCTTGAGCTTTAGTTTTGGACATGATAAGGCTAGATCCTATTAACCCTGTTGTTTCAAACCCCACTCATGTCCCACTTTCCTGTGGATGATTCTCCAGTCTCTCAGCCTTATGGGCCATATGAGTGGCTCCAACCATCCCTTTACCATGCCTCAAGCCTTGCAGATGATACAGGCATTGTCTTGCCCAGGCCTCATATTAATTTGGCTCCTTGTTCTCGTCAGGCTCTCGCAGCCCTGTCTCTGTGCCCTCTCTGGCGCTGGGCTTGCTGGAGCCCCTGTCCCAAGTGCTGCGCCCTCTCTGGTGCTGGGGTCCATTCTCCCAAAATGCTGTGCCCTCTCTGGTGCCGGGGTCTGTTCCCCTGAAATGCTGCGCCTTCTCTGATGCTGGAGTCCCTACACTGCAGTGGGCCCCTATGAGGCCTCCTCCTTCCCCAACTAGCCTCACCCAAGCCACCAGTTGTTATTGGACAGCACACACTCAACCACCATGAGTCCCTGGGCTGTGACTCAAAGCACAGCTCACATCACACTCTGCCCCTTTGAAAGGGGCAAACTCCCTCTCTGAGGCTCAGTGCCTAGGAGGCAAGGATACCTTATAGGCTCCTGGTGTCCCCTTTGTTCTAAGGGTAGCATACCAGCTACCACATCTCTAGGCCCTTCCTTCTCCTGGATTCTCCTTCCCCTTCGGCTGCTGGTAAGGAACTGACTGCCTAGTCCCAGCCTTGGGGTTCATATGGGCCTAGGGCCCTGCCTCCTCCAGCCAGCTAACCAGGTGCAGTTGCAACCAATTCCCTCATTAACCAGTTGTCCTGGCAACCTGCACCTGGGTTCTTATCTCTGCTTTAAGAGGAGCAGGCACCTTAGTTCCCTGCTACAGGCACATTTTAATGTTTTCCACCTGCAGTTTGTGGCACCACAAAATGGGTTTGGTGAAATAAACTGCATGCCCCTGCATGTCTGAACATGGCCATAGAGTCTCCCTCCCTCTCTCAAATCAGCTTACTTAGGTTTTGGTTTGTTCTTCTGTCAGACAACCATTACCTCCAAAGGTCTATGATTTTTGTTCCCTCTGAAAGTTTTTCTTTAGAGTCTCTTATAATTGGTGTTTTATTATAACAGTTCTATCACTTACATCTCTTTGTTCTGCTTATAGGGAAATTCTGTTCTGGGAAA
Source organism: Alligator sinensis (assembly GCF_000455745.1). Lineage (NCBI taxonomy): Eukaryota > Metazoa > Chordata > Crocodylia > Alligatoridae > Alligator > Alligator sinensis. The sequence continues at coordinate 1,397,461 of NW_005841965.1, forward strand.
TAAGTACCCTTACAGAAAACTTAGAGAAAAATGGTTTATTTGGCTTCAGCCAACACTTAGCCTAAGGGCTCATGTTTGATTAGGTGAACATCAAGGTTTAATAATTCTTTGTCATTAGTCTGGGAAACATGATAGCATATAGGGGATTCCACACACATAGGCATTCATTGAAATCCAATTTTATAAAAGTTATCCAGAATTTATAAACTGCACATAGGCATATGCCTCAAATCATCACACAACTTTTTTTAAACAATATTCTCCATCTGGCATCCATTATTAGCTACTTGAGGTATGTCATATTAGAAAACATTTTTTCCTATAGCAACATTATTGTAAAAAACTTTTTTAGTGCAGATTAAGATGTATATTGCGAACCATAAAAATGAAAGCAACCGCTATCCAGCCTTCATAAATTACCAATTTTTAAATTGGACTGGCCCACATCCAGTCTTTATAGGCTACAGTCTCAATTCTGGTGTCTGTTTCCAGTAAAGGCTTGACAAGCTCACTTAAAATCCTCACTGTTATTTAATATCCATGTAACTTGAGGATTGCTTCCTTCCTAATTAAATTAGGGCCTTATCATGCCCCTGTGGATTTCAGTGGGAACTAGAACATGTCTTTTCATTAGAAGATTTAGCGTAGTTTGGTGATGAAGAATGGCTTTCTGCAAGATGGTCTGGAGCCAGTTGAAAAGATGAAACCGCAACTCAATTGTCTTGTATTGAAATCCTAGCTTTGACACAGACTTTCTGTGCAATTTCAGTGAAAGCTGCTTTGTGTCAGCATGCAAAGGGACCTATCTGAGGGTGGCCCAAGGATGGAACAAGGTGACGCGTTCCTGGATTTTCACATACAATCAATCAGATATGGACAAATAAATTAATTTATTCATATGTGTGAGGCACTCAGGCTCTGTGGGTATGTCTGCATGAGACACTAACTGCTCAGTAGCCTAATATTATTGCACAGTAGTGTGTCACAGCAAAAACCATGCTAATATGCTACTGAGCAGTATTAGGCTACTGTGCAGTTAGCATCCCTAAAAAGCCATATGCCAATGCTACTGCGCAGTTGCTTCAGTTACTAAGCATTGGTTTACAAGGTTCCTTGGGTGAATCTGATATCTTTTATTAGACCAACCCAAATAGTATTTTCCCACTTACAAAGAAAGACCCTGGGGAATCTTGGGGTTCCTATCCATAAGCATAGGAGTTCCTGGCTCAGCCAGACGTGGGGTATAGGTCTGGCTGGGCAGAGAGAAGCCCCACTTTCACTGTCAGACCTACAGTAGTGATCACTGGGGACAGGTCTGGCTGAGTGGGAAAAGCAGGGAGATCATATTGCCCCACATCCCGCACCACCAAGCATGGGATAAGTAAAGATGTGCTTCCTTGGGTGAATCTGATATCTTTTATTAGACCAACCCAAATAGTATTATGCTATTTTTGCAGTATTATGCAAATAGTATTATTTGGGTTGGTCTAATAAAAGATATCAGATTCACCCAAAGAACCTTGTCTGCCTATGTCCTTAGACCAACACGGCTACAGCCTACACCCCTGTAAGCATTGCTTTAGCACTTGGTTGTATAAGTACTAAATTTAATGCACCATACCCATGGCACATCAATAAATGTGTAGACATGCCCTGTGGTAGGGGGATGACTGGAAAGTAGAGAGACAAATGCTTTTGCAAAGTTTGTAGATTGTTTGGGGAGGGAGATTACAGGACCCAGCTATATGAATTTTAGAAGTGTCTTAAAGAACAGCTCTAAGCCAAAATGAATAACATGGCATTAATCTGCAATCATATTAGGACGAATAGTGTTACTCTTTAGCATTCTCTCAGGCTCTATGCTGTAAGGCTGTGCTGTGTTTTCCTTTTCACTCGCCATCAATGATTTATTCTAATTCACAAACCAGAAGAGATAATTAAACATAACTTGCAGCAATAATGGACTTCAGGGAGAAGTACATCTTTATGGATTCTTACAAGCGAGCTTTCGTTGGGACCTGTTTATTGTTTGTTTGTTTAGCTATGGCACAATTAAAACTAAAAATCCAGGATGTGATTTCATTATCAGTCCATCTTTCAGTGCCTTCTAAATGGTGTGACTATCCACCATAAAATGTAAGAAGCATTCATCACAAAAGCATGGAGAAGTGATTTTTGAATAAATCTGTGAAGCTAATGAATTTCCAATTAGGCTTAATGATAGGTAGTCTAAAACTGTATTTTAAACCAGCCCGACTTTTTCACTGAAAATAGGTGTCATTGAAATGTTTTCTGACAGGCATCATGAAGCAGAAGGGGGAAAAAAGTATGCGTCTTATTACTTATGCTAAGTGCACAGTTCTCAAACTGAGAAATTCCCTTCTTGAGATGTTTTCTTTACTGCCTCTCTTGATTAAGAGCTTATGGTGATGGCTGCCATAGAAATGTCCATGAATAAATAAATTAAAATGTAGCGGAGATTTTGACAAATTAAAAGTGGCAAGTAAAAGCAGAAACATTATAAAATAGCTCTAGTGTGATATTTTTCCTTTCTGGGCCAAGTGCAATGGACAGTAATTAAAACTGCAGTCTGTTCTAAATGACAAAGACACTATCTAAAATGCAATGGCCTATATATCTTTAAAATGCAGTTAATAACTTTGCTTAGCTGGTCCACACAACCATCTCATCTCATCTGTTAAAAGACAGATCCTAGTGTCCATAACTATTTATATGCCTTTCTGGAATGCTCACCAGCATAATACTAAACATGCCATGAGCAACATAGCCATTAGTGAGATAGGAAATGGTTACTAACCTCATTCTTTATTTTACAGGTACAGAAACTGAAGCAGATAGGTGGAAGATTGAGAAGTCTGTCAGTGTCACAAGGAATTCTGTGATAGATCTGGAAATACAGTCTTATATCTCATGACACCCCAGTCACTGCCTTTGCCAAGACCATCCTTTTGTTCTCTGAACTAAAGGATTGGAGTAGTACTAAGGATTTACCTTTTTCGCAAAAAAAAAAAAAAATTAGGAATATTTTCTTCTGGCCAGCATCCCTGTTTTAAATGTATACTTTTATAAGAATAAATCTCTGTAGAAAAGAATAAAAGCCCTGGAAACTAAGATTTTTATATCATCAGCAAATCAGAAACAGGTCATGATAGAGTGACCTATATACAGTCCAGCCTTGATCTCACAGGACCATCTGCAATGTGAAGGAAATGCCAGTTAATATCTGTGCAGATTGCTACAAAGGGCACTAAATATGGTCCATTTAAATGTAGAGTTTTTTGGGTTTTTTTGTTGAAAACCTGTGATCATAAACAATTACACTAAGATCTTTTCACATATGCTAACAAATACCTAATGGATGGCCATAACTTTTCATTGTTCATTTTCCTCTTCACTTCAAGCTGGTGACCTAGAAGTGACAGAATCTATTTAGGGTAGAAATAGATGTTGCTGAATGAAACAGATCAGCTGTATCACAATGTGTAATGGCACAGCTGATACACGTCACTGCATGAAGCACATCTCTACTTATCCCATGCTTGGTGGTGCAGGACATGGGGCAATATAATCTCTCTGCTTTCCGCACTCAGCCGGACCTGCCCCAGTGATCACTACTGTAGGTCTGACAGTGAAAGTGGGGCTTCTCTCTGCCCAGCCAGACCTATACCCCACGTCTGGCTGAGCCAGGAACTCCTATGCTTATGGATAGGAACCCCAAGATTCCCCAGGGTCTTTCTTTGTAAGTGGGAAAATTTGGCAAGTGCTCTGGGACTTGAGGGCCCCTTAAGCCTCAAGAGCACCTGCCCAGGGTGGCAGAAGAGTGCAGGCAGCTCAGATTGCTTTTACTCTTCTACCACAGAGGTAATAGGCATCACCATAATAAAGCAGCAAGGTCTATTAACACCTTTTCTTGCACTAGTGATTTTCCTTTCATGTGGTGCTGCAAAGGGTAGCTATGACTATTTGCTCAGCATTTGTCCCACGATAAAATATGTTATGCAGGTACAACAGACATCAGGCAATGCCCGTTTCCACCTTTAGATCCTCAATTCCTGATGTGTCCAAATTCTCTTGACCTTCTAAACATAACAATAGACATAAAAAAAGGAAGCCTCCCCGCTACACTCTCCCCCCAAAAGTTTGGAAAATACTAAATTCCAAGATGAATGCCCTGCACACATGGATCCTGGCATGTGGGTGTGGGGTAGACTTGTTGAGGTGCCCAGATAGTAAGGCCAGATCCAGTGGCAGCAGCAGTCAGAAGGAGCTATCACTGCCAGGAAGCCAGTCCAGCCACCATACTGTCCTAGCTCCTGCCGTGGGCCCAGAGACCATGGAATCAACTGCATGCACCACAACCTAGGCTGCCGCCTGCACCTGGGCTGGGCAGGACCAAGGGACCCACCATGGTCTGTACTTACTAAATTCCTCAGCTGGCCAAATCTGGCCGGCAGGATGTACTTTGCACGCCCCCCTGTTTAGTTGAATGGCGTTACTGTTTTACTAAGCATTGTGGCAGATTCTGAGCTGATGTAATTCAGAGTTGAACTGAAATGAATAATTCTCTCTGATTAACACTGTTTGAAGACCTGAGTTAATTTTTTAGGTCATGAGTTGCTTCATATAAATTGCTTGTAATAAAAGTACATTTACACAGATATATAGATTTATACGTTCAGGTTTAGGGTTTTTGTTTGTTTGTTTGGGGGGGGCTGGGGGGGTATTGTTTAGTTAATAAACAGAGTCCCATGAGGTTTTGTTTTCACCCTTACGTGCCTGATGTGAACTACCAGCAATTTCTTTAAATTTTGTCTTTGCAAGGTACTCTGAGTGGCATTATTAATTCTTTGAGAAACTTTCGCAAGTCAGTAGTGCTGACAATATACTATTCAAGATTCTGACAAAAGTAAATTCCTGGAAAAAGAATGGACACACAGGCATGGCTACAAAAGAGATTTTTCTTGAAGACTTCAGGATCAGTGTCTGACAAAGGCGAGTGTGTGTTGACAGCAGTACTTGACTCATTACGGATGGGGAGATTCAAATGAAACTTCCTCTAGTTCAGATGTCACTCCCTGAACATGTATCTTATACATAAAATATAGAGCCCTTAGCCTTTTCTACCTTCTGGCCCTTTTCTTCTGAGCATGCATCTATAATGCAGTTTGGATCAGAATTCATGTTATGAGATAGTGTGTCAGGAATAGGAAGATTTAGTCTGTCAAAAATGTTACTCCATCACATAAGAACCTGTTTGGGGCACATGCACATGGTGTGCAGGTGTGTTTATATATCTACGACAGCTTTGAAAGAAAGCACAATTTAAGGAAAAACTCCAAGGTTAGGAGGGTTGGGGGTAAGAAACCTAAGCATTACCATTCATGAATTATTCAGTTTGCAGAACACATTGAACAGAGAATGGATGCCATGCTGGTGTAAATTACGTTTGTAAATGCATTGAGAGGACGTTGCTACATCATGATAGACCCCGAGACGAAAGCTGTAGAGATTTATTATGTTACTGGAATCACTAGATGCATTTATGACTTTTCACAGTTGCCTTTTTTTTTTATATATATATATATACTGGGCACAGATATTAGAATTTAAACTTTACAATAACTTTTAATTTCAAAACGAATCTCTTTTTTCAGATGCCCAGAACTTTTTTTAAACTCATCTTCCTGGGCCATAGTTTTTAATATTATATTAAAAATATGCATACAAGATATATATCTGTATAGTGTATAAACAGTGTATGTGTGTGTGCACGTACACACACACTACATGTTTTTTCATGCACAAAGGGCTTTGAAAAAACTACACATAGCCCGTACTTCTTCCCTGATCAAATCTGGTGTGTGTATATATATAAAACCAGATTTGATCAGGGAAGAAGTAGTGTCCATGTGCACAATAGTTTTTTTTCAAAGTCCTTTTCTCCTAAAAAAAATAAGTACATGTTGACCATACTCCACCCTGTAGCCCCTTCTGTGGGCTAAATTTATCTCAAAATGGTAAATGGTAATTGAGTGGTAGGTCATTTACCCCCTTGCAAAGAGCCAGTACATGTATAGGAAGTATAAATCCATTTATAATTTAAAGTTATTTAGATTATTGTGGTTTTTATTAGCTCTGCATATTTATTCATCCAACCTCAACATTCATTTACAACCAGAAATGCAAGCCATTAGCAGTATAAAGTTTTTGATCATTTAAAAAAATTTTTTTTTAAGTAGGAAATAAAATTGGTTGAACATACAGCCAGTATTTATTTTTGTTCCTATATTTCTTGCTATTTCTATAGCTCCCCTATTAAGAAATAATGGTAGTAGTTAAGTTCAAGGTACACAGTTCCCAGCCATTATAATAGCAAATGGCTGTCTATGCATTGCATTGATGTAATATACAGGATAGCCCTTACATTTACAAAAGTGGTTTTGAACTGTGAATTACTGTTCTTAATTCTTCCACTGGGTACATTTTATTTCAGTTGGAGCCTTGAAGATCTATTAACCTTCATGTAGTTTTACTGCATCTGTCCTTGATTCTTAACTATAGACAACATTCTGTTGAAGGAGGATTGGACAAAGATATTGGAACCCTTCAGCACTCTGTTTCCCTCTTCTTCATTTTAGTCAGAGAGGGATGCTATTGATCTACCACGGATTTCTCCTATTGTGTTCTGTATTCTTAATCATTATTTCTGATCTCTTATGCACAGGTATATGCCTGGAGCAATGCACTAAGTGAAAGCAATTGTACTGGTATATAAATGGCATTTATTCTGGGTCAGGCCAGGGTCTCTGATGACCATACAACTAACCATGGGTTGAGCTGGTATAAATTATTATTCTCTATTAACTTCAAAGGATACCAGTATATCAGTTAAGACTCAAGCCCGAAGAGAGGCCATATTTTGAATTGTTACTTAGTAGGGGTGTGTGACATGGGCCCTATACGATGTGGATTTGGCCCGAATTGCGGATTGTGATTCTATTGGTTGATTCAGATCACTATCCCCGATTTGATTCAGTGGAATCTGAATCTGAAGATGCTATGCAGATTCGGAAATCAGCGATTCGGACATAGACACAACTTTAAATGTTTTTTCTATGTACCTCGAGGTAGCAGGCATGTTTTTGAATGCTCTGGTGCTGGGGTGGCTGAAGTGTCCCACAGAAGCATGGGGGGTGGGAAGGGAGGCCCCACATGCTTGGCAGTGAACCTAGAAGTGGACTGAAAGTACATCTGGTCCACTTCCAGGTCCACCGGGGAGCGTGCTGGGGGGTCCCTACACCTGCTCCGGCTTGGCAATCAGCTATAGGGGGACCCTGGTGGTATGGATGAGCAAAGAAGGTCTTGTAGACAGTTTCAGTAAAGGATAAACATTCTGTACAAAATAAGCCAGAATGTGAGTTACACTTCTGAAGATGAAGACTTTAGTACATTTGTGGTGGTGAAAATTTTGATGCCGTTTGCAGTTTTAATGACAAACTATGAAAACTGACCATTATGATACTGAATGAAAGAAAACTTAATTATATAGCTTAGACATTTGTAAAAAAAAGTACAAGAATGTATACATTTTCCTAAATAAATAATGGTAATAAAAACTGACTAAACTTTAAATTGGGGGGGGGGGGGGGGGGGCGCGGTTCTTCGCATCCCAGCTGACTCCCTGCCTATGGCGGGGGGTGGGGGGGGGGGGGGGGGGGAGGGGCGGCGGTTCTTCTCAATTGTATCCTTTTAAGATGGTACATTTTATATACCAGGAAGTAAAGGATATTATTTCTTGGTTAGAACTTAGCAGTTCAGGGATATTGTAAAATTACTCTGTCTCACTATTTTCAGTTTTATAGTATTAATGGCCTTTGTGATATTTGATTCAAGAGTGAGTTACTCCCATATGTTAGAACCCAGATATTTCAAGCAGAGGATCTTCTATCTTGTCTCTTGTTTTAACTGAGTAATAAATTGGTTGAAAACCTGACAGGAATTTGGGGATGAAGCATTCATAATGCGATGGAAATAATGATTCTAAGAAAAAGGTATGAAATTAACAAAAGAAGAATACTAATGTTCAAAAGGGCAAATTTCAGCCAGCTCAGAGAAATTGATAAGGTCTGCTGTTTAGGCAGATTTAAAAATGAGGGAGATCAGGAAGACTGGTAGTTCCCAAAGTATGCTGTTTTAGATGTTCCACAGGAATCTATTTCTATATGGCAGAAAGATATGGAGGACTGCAAGAGACAGAGGCGACTAAACAAGGAGTTTCTTACCCATCTTCAAAACAAGAAAAATATAGTCTGTGGAAGGAAGGACAAGTCACCTTGGGGCATATATGCAGTTTTGGGTAGCTGTTGTGGGTCAGTTAGCACCCCCCATACAACAGCCCAGAGCCTGCAAGCCCTGTGACTTTTCCCCACCACCGCTGATGCCACTAGTGCCCAGCAGCAGCTGACTGCACAGTCCCATCCCACCTCACACCCACTACATACTTGTCCTGGCTACAGCAAACCAGCTCTGAACCAGCCAGAACCTACATGCAGAGTCCTGACCCTGGTCCCAGCCCACCCCATGTCTGCTCCAAACCAGCCTGCCCACAATGAGCAGTAGAAGCACTCAGACAGAAGCTTCTGCTGGGCACCTGGGAAAAGCAGTTGCTTCCCCCAACCCCACACACAAACACACTGCTGCTGGACCCTTCCTGCATCCAGGCTCTCCTGTAGATCCTCTCCACTGCCACCACTGCCTCACTGGGCAGCCTGGAGGCAGCACCAGTGGTGGTGGCATGGAGGAACCACAGGATAGCTAGGGTTGGGGATCTAGGCAGCCACAGCAAGAATGGCCTGGCAAACATGAGGAAGAGGAAGCCCTTTCCCCCCCCATTCCCAGCAGCACTCATCATGAGCAGGTGGGTCCAGAGCGGGTGGGGGTGGCCCAAGATTGGGCCTCCACGCATGGGTCCCAGCTGGTCCAGAGCTAGTCTGTGATGGTTAGAAAATGATGTTTAGATATTAGCTTTTGGAAACTGGCTTATAGGTAAAGTACATATGCATTCAAAGAATGGTCCAGGGGAAGAGCAAGAGTTAATTGGTTTCTAACCCTGTTTGTGAAAAAACTTCCTTCAAGGCCCCTTGGACTGGAGTGGGCATAAACATGCTGGGAAATGTGAACAATGTACCACAGTGTTCCCTGAAAACCCCCAAATATGAGATAAGGTGGCTAGGTCACAGTGATCAGCTGCAGAACCCTTGGGATTTCTGGTTTTGGTGGACAGACCAAACTAGGAGGCCAGGGCATGCCCAAATTAAGACATTGGTAAATGGCCAAATAAAGATGTGTGCATGTGGTAGGTTTGAAAACCAAAGGCGTATGCTGACAGGACAGAATGTGGATACTATGACAACCATAGGGGAAACCAATCAACAATACCCAGGAATGAGGAGTCAGAGGGGAGAAAAAATATAAAAAGGGAGAGATTTCAGAGCAGTCAAGGGTCCCCATGGTGGAAATCTGAGTGCACCATGGACAGAGGGCACACCACCAGCACATCGCACCCAAGTGGGGACTTGGCTCTTGACCTCCAGACCACCAACATCTAATATTCAAGAGAACCACAAGTTGAAGTTTGCATACCAGCCAGACATACCTTCCTTCTGTGAACCCTAGGACTGGTAGATATCGAATCAGGAAGGTGGGGGGGGGGGAGGGGGTTTGCTCTGCCTGCATTATTCTTATCTTCTATCACTGTGCATCAAAAAAAAATTGCCTATTATCAAATGGAAGAAGTTGTGTTCGATCTGAAGATTTGGGCATGCCTAGAATAAGGTATCTGGGTCATAAAGCAAATGCCAACGGTCTGCTCTGTTTGGGGCTGGTCCAGAGTGGATACGGCTGTGCACCCCAGTCCCCAAAAGTCTTTAGTGGGGCCGGGTCAATGGTGACAGCAGCTGAAAGGAGCTGCTGCCACCTGGGCTACCTAGACCTGGAGTCCATCTGTGGAACCCCCTCCAGCCCCACTACATGCCTAGGGGTCGCGGGACGTGCTGCAGGCCAGAAGGCACCTGAGCCAGGTGGGACTGGGGGACCTGCAACAGGCTGGTTAGAAGTCCCTGCAAGGGTTGAATCCAGCCAATGGGTCATATTTTGCCCACCCCTGAACTAAGGGTATATGGCAAGAAGTAGCAACAATGTTCAGGAAAAAAATAAGGAAAGTGAAAGAAGGAAGTAAGATACAGCAGGCAAGGAAAGTTACAGAATAGAAAGGGGTCTTACATAAGTACACACGTCAGGTAGGAATGAAAGCTGTGGATCCACTACTCTATAGTGAGGATGAACTTTTAATAGGACCCTCAAAGAAAGCAGAGTTGTTTGATGATTATTTTTCCCCATCTTAAAGTCAGAAACCTGCAATCAGACAGCTAGCAAACTAAGTTGACAAAGAAGGAATGCAGATTACTATAAATTAAGAATGAACCAAAAATTTCTCGACAAATTTAAATAAATTTATATCAATAGGCTCAAAGGAAATTCATCCCAGCATACTGAAGGAAATCTTAAAACCACTGATAACAACAGTTGCAAAGGGATGGGTGACGGTCAAGGTCCCATTAGAGACAGGCTAACATATTGCCCATTAGGGATGTGTAAAACACCCCTGTTTCATTTTGACCTCTCTTTCACCATTTCAAAGGGATAGTGTTTTGTTTTGAAGCACTATCCCGTTTTGTTTAGTCAAAACTGTTTTGCTGTTTTGACATCATGGGCTATAATGGGGAATCATGAACATGCCTAAAATGTTGTCATTTCTTGCCTAATTCAGAAGCAAATTGCAGGGATGGTATCCCTTTCTGAGGGCATGAAGTCTGCCAAATTTCAAGGAGATAGGTGCAGAGGTTTCTCAAAAACTACACCTCAAAGTCTTGAAAACAAAATTTGTCAACAGCGGCAGCCTCCTGTCATCTAGCATGCAGATCTGGGGGCTTGCACCCTCTAAAGGGCTGCAGGACTCTGCCAGACTCCTCCTGGGGGTGCAGTCCCTGGGCCTGGGCTGGATGATAGGAGGCTCTGCTGCTGCCTGGGGCCAGTGCTGGGCACAGCCTGAACCCAGCGCGGCTCCCTGGAGCTCAGCCCGATAGTGGGATGCAGAGCGCAGCCCTAGTGCTGCCCTCTGCCTCCCACCACTGGGCAAAGTTCCATGGGGCTGCAAGCCACTGGGAGCTGAGCCCAGTGGTGGGAGGTGGAGTGCAACACTGGCTTTGCCTACCTACTGCCACCAGGCTGAGCTTCATGGGGCTGGCGGAGCCAATTAGAGTGCAGCCCAGAGGCAAGAGGCAGGGAGACCTAGGGCTATGCTTCCCACTGGACTGCGCTACATGGGGCTGCGAGCCCCTCGGAGCACAGTCCTGGCTCTCCCCTGCCTCCCACCACCGGGCTGCTTCAAAACTCAAAATGTTTTGAGTGCCCTCATTTCATTTTGAAGCTGTTTCAATGCTTTGTTTTGTTTTTGTTTGCTGTTTCAAGCTCAAAACCCATCAAAACAGCTTTGAAATGAAACATTCGGTGAAATTTTGCACAGCCCTACTGCCCATCATATCACAAATGCTGACTTGCTTCCATGTATGGGGGGGGGGGAAGTATTCTAGGAATTATAAATCAGTGAACCTGACTTGAATACTTGTAAAGTTAATGGAGCAAATTATAAGCAAAAGATTGCAAACCTGGGAGATGTAAAGGGTAATCACTAATAGCCAACATGGAATTTTTAGAAGCAAATCATGTCAAATTAACGTGATCTTTTTTGACAGGATAGCCAGTTTGGTGGATGAATAGAATGAGGCTGACAAAAACCTTACAAAAATCCACGTATATTGTTATGGTCTTTCATAGCATTCTCATTGCTGAACTGGAAAAATGTGGGCTAGGTAGACTTACTATTAGCTCACAGACCCCACCACACTGAGTTGTTCATGGGATGTCATGCATGTTTTACTGAGTTTGTCTTACTGATATTGTAGTGTTGGAGTGGTGTGGTAGCCAAGACTGGTTAATAGGGCAATGATTAACTTAAGCCTTCCTCCCCTATTCACACTTGGAGAAGTAATGGCAGAGAATTAGCATCTGACCTGAGTTTGTTTATTCATAAAACAGTCCATTGATTATGTGGCTGTGGTACTTGAGCCAGGCCCTTCCAGACAACAATGAAAATTAAAGAAGGAATCCCTAAGAATAAAACCTGATTATTCAGGAAAGGACATTTCTCCCAGTGAGGAAATTATGCAAGTTGGAGGACAAGCAAGGAAAGAGATTAAGGGGAGGACATGTTGGCAGTTTTCAAATGTTTGAAAGGCTATCTTGAAGAGGAGGAAGAACAACACTTTTCCCTTATCCCAGAGTACAGGACATGAAGAAAGCATCTTAAATAACAGCAAAACATTCAGATTAAATGTTAGAAAGAAGCTTCCTTACTGTCAGAACAGTAGAAAAATGGACCACAGTGCTCAAGGAAGTTGTGGAATATCTTTTATGGGAGGATCATTTCATAAGCATTTGTTTCATATGATTTAAGAATAGTATGTCCTGTATTCATGCCAGGAGTTGGACTATATGACCCTTGAGGTCTCTTTGGGGTATATGAATCTTTGATTTTTTTTTTCCCCAGGATTGGCCTGAGATTCAGCATAAGATTTATCTAATGTAAAATGGTCTAGTGTCTTTATATAGTGCTTATCACCATGGTATCTAAGATCTGCAAAAAATATGATACCAAAAAGCTCAGAATAAGAAAAATTGTTTCTCCTTTCTCTGTTCCACTGGGAATGAGCTGCTTCCTTATTTGTAAACAATTTGCCCTGTAAAAACATAGTATAGCCCTGTGTTTTCTGCTTTCTGTTCTCCTGAGCCTTGCAATAACGTCAACCTTAAATGCTAGTTAAAAAAAATAAAACAAGCACCAGAAATAAAATACTGTATTTACACTGCAAATCAAAGGACACAAATATCAAATGTCATTAATAACATAACATCATGAATACAATTGCATTGTTGTATAAATCAAAAGGACATTGAACTTTAAGATCTTGTCTTTCTATATAACATAATTTGAACCCCAAAACCCTATAACCATAGTTTGCTGTTCACTGCAATCTACAACTGCCTTTTCTGACATGCAGTGAAGAGTCCTATGATCCATACCTACACATTTTCTGCTCATGGAAATTTATCGTAATAGTCTAGTTTAATTTACCAATAGAAAAGATAATGGAACAAAGGCAGTAATTTCAACTGTCATGGAAACATCATGAGACTTGGGATTTCTAAGTCAAAATAACTCCAACTGATGATCTCCTCATTGAACCCTCAAATATTCAGATTTTTTCAGCTAACAAGTCTGTGGAGGGGAAAGGGAAGGGAGAGGGAAAGGGCTGGGAGAAGGAAGGAAGAGATTGACAGAGGAAGTAGGGCAGGAGCAGGGGCTGGGGTGAATGGGGACCCAGGGCCAGGGCAGGTTGGCCAGAGGTGCAGTGGGGCTCTGTGCCCTGCTGTCTTTGCATCAGGAGCTCAACCGTGTGATGTCAGTGTGCTTCCTGCCATTGGGTGGGTGACAATGGTGTTGCATGACTTGAGTTCCTGGGGCAAAGGCAGGAGGGTGCAGAGCCCCTAGTCCACAGCATCCCACCTCTACCCTGTGGGGGGGGCACATGCCCCTCCCCATGCCTCCCCCAGGGGTGTGCACAGCTACAGGGAGCTGTACACCCACCCATGCCTCTGGACAACCTGCCCTGGCCCTGGGGCCCCTGTCACCCAAGCCCCTGCTCCACTCCCTCCCTCACCATGGAGGGGGGG
>NW_005841965.1:1411342-1420636 GCF_000455745.1 Alligator sinensis
CTCCTGACCCACAGTACCCCACATCCTGCCAGGGTGTGTGGGGACCCACCCTCCCCGGGATCCAAACCCCATACATGCAACAGCCCCTGCTCCCCCCACCCCACACAAACACTTCAAAAATAGCATCTTCTGATTTGCATGCCAATCTCTTGGGGTTTTTTAAGAGTTCGTCATGATTGTTGGCAATACTACAAAGGTATTTCCACACCCAAATTCATTCGATGTTTTCTGAGCCTCACATTACCTCTTAGAAAAATATGCTATTCACACATACTCCAATCAACACACCAAAACATTTAGATAAAATTACTAACTAATGAAAAGGTACGTTTCTCAGCTGATAGTTACCTGGAATTTGATTATTACAATTGAATTGTATGGACTGTATCACTGCTGTTGTATATAGCACTGGTACTGCTGTAGCAAGAAAAAAAAAAAGAGAAATTCTGCTCTCAAGTGAACATACTTTCATTTTTCAAAGCAGAAATAATGAGACAAGAATATGTGCTTTTTTCTTTATGGAATGTCAGGAACAACCAAAGCACCTCATAAAGTCAATTTAAAAGATATTTTTGCTGCTGGAGTAAAACCACTTTCCATCTCCTGTTGATGGAAGCCCTAATTGAGGTCTAAAAGAAGAAATATTTTATTAAGTCTCTCATCATATAAAAATTACAGCCTTGCATTCTATTTGATATATGAATTTCTCCATGATGCTTCTGTTTTAGCAATGGCATGAATTATAACAACATCCAAAACTGTGGCTTGTGTTCTTCATAGTTTAGAGAACCATTGATGTAAACAGTTTGTTCTCAGCTTGTTTTCCTCTAGTTTGTAATTTGCTGAGCCAGTGCCAATAACAGGTTTTAAAAGCCAGCACCACTCCACTGTTCCCAGAAAAATCTCTGCTGTAAGAACAGATTATTTCTTGAATTAAAGAATAAACTGCTATGTTTCCATGTTAACTTGTTTTCTCCCTCTTTATTTTACTGGCTATTTTCCCTGAAGACTGAAATCTTGTATTTATCTGTGGGAACTATCAAACCAAAAAATACCCTGCTATATTATTTGCTTTAAGGCCAGAATGGGAATGAGGCACAGTAGGGAAGAACAACTGATAAGCTGCAAGTGTCTCGATTTTTAAGAGTTCAAAAGTTTAAAAGCAAAAACGCATTTACAGCTACAAGTACCCAGAATAGGAAGTGATGATGTTTTAAAACAAGTCTGTCCTACACTGCAGGAAGGAGGGGGTGACAAAGTCAACAAAATAAACACAAATGCCAAAACCACATTATATGCCATGCAAAGCCTTTTTGATTTATGTAAGACCCTTGCAGTTTTGCTAGTTTGGCCAGTTTTGCTGAAAGTCAGCCTAGAAATAACAACTCAAGACAGGATGCAAGTGAAATACAGAAAATAGCCACTATCCAAGACTTTAAGAATCATTTGGATAGAAAAAGATTGTGCAGTCCACAAGAATCCAGTGGGTGTCCCAGGAAGACTAGCTGCCCATGTCTACCCCCTCCCCCACAACAACAACAACAAAAAGAAAAGTTCACAACTACTGTAAAGTCTGGCTCTCCCATTTACATTCATTATACTTACAAGTACTACCTGAGTTCACAAACTAAGAGTCCTAGCTTGCAAGGAATTGTACAACAATCTCTGTCCCAAAGATCTTATGATTAAACTCCTCCCCCTCTAACCCCCCTTTCATACATATACATCAAATCTAGTACATAAATAAAAAAAAAAACTGAGCCACAGGAAAGTGTACTTGCAGTCCTTAGTACTTTCAAGTAAAGCATATCAAGAAAATAACCTAATCCTCTGCCTCTCCCAGAGCTTCTTTCTCTGTCTTTTATATCATCCAGCTATTTTCATGTTCCTACTGGTGTTATTCCCTGCCCTTCACAACAGGTACTCTCCAACCCAAATGAGACTTATCTTCTTACTGCTTCCAACCAGAATACCTCCATACCTTTTGCAGCAAAGGTTACACATGTTTTTCCTCTTACGAAGTGTCCTTTCAGCTTGAAGAAGTTAGTAGGTCAACCCAACTAACCCTAAGATCCACTGATCTTAGCTTTCACCAGCTTCAGGTCTTCAGACTAGGAAAAGTCAGCAAACAAATCCTGCTCTCTTCCCACACTAACTTCTCTGACTTTCTAGTTCCTTTTCTTCAACAAAGGGAAGTCAGGAAACCAACCTTTCTACTGAAGTCTAGAGTTTCAGCCTTTTCCAGCTTTTCCAGCACTCTAGTTCAGTAAGATTCAGATACACACCCATGCTGCTGAACTTTCACCTTTCCAGGTATTCCTAATGATCAGCTGTACTTTCTGACAAACTCCTGCAGACAGCTAATTCTAATTCTAATTTTCTTCTTTAATGTATTTATTAGACTCATCTGCCCTCAGGACCCCTCATCAATTTAAGACGTGATACACTTGTCTTTTCACAGAGGTTCTGAACCTATTTTTCTTTAAGGGACTAGAAAGCCTATAACACCAAGCACTCTATGTCTCTTTCTCTGAAAGTGATGGAGTATTATTAATAAGACCCAGAGCTAAAAGGCTAATATAATGGAATTTGGCATATACTGGATTCCACCATCTGAGAATCTGGCCCCCAATGTCTGAATTTAAAAGTAGTGGTCCTCAGTTTGATTTTATATAGTGATTTCTGAAAAGGGGGTGGTGGGGAGAAATCCCTGCTGTGAGGTGCTGGGCTGAACTATATGGAATAGGTACTTAGTTTCCACATAATTATTTAGATAGCGAGATGAAACAACAGCCATGCATTGCAGAGGGAACACAAACCTCATGAGTGCCTTTCCAGTCTAATACAGTCTGGACCAAAAAATAATACCATCCTCTGCCTTTCTTTTATCGTTTGTTTATAACTCTTTAAAATGCAAGCTCTTAGGGAGAACACATGAAACTCTAATCTCAGGTGCAGCATCTAGGTACCAGTGAAATGCAAATACCACAATAAGAATAGGAGGAGGGATCATTCTGTAACCACATTCAATCTTTGATCTTTCTATAGTCTGTCCCTATGCAGTTGTCAGTCACCACTGTTTTATATTACACTTGTCTACTAGAAACTTGGCTGACACCACAAAAATCATTTGTTGGAGGCTTTTTTAAACAGGTCTTAAGGTGCAGAATGCAAAGTGGCATAATTTATTCCCCAGTAGAGAATATAAGCAAAGAGAGAAAGGGAGAAAGACACATGAAAATGCTCTCTTTCTCCCCACCCTATTCAACATTAAGTTATAATATTTTGATAACAAGTAAGATGCCTATTATTTCCTTATATAATAAATTTAAGAACGGCAAAAAACAGTTTTAACAGTGACAGCTCATGCTTCTTGATGTGGGAAAAAATTAGCAGTTACATTCAGGTCTGGTGTGGAGATGTATTTAGCTTTTTAAATGATTTTTGTAGAAATCAACTTTGTAACTGTTGTTTACATTTTCAAACCCAATGAACAAAAGAATTTAACTATGGAAATACAAGCCATTGTGTCTGCATGTTGTTGGCCTGCACACTGACACATAGAAACTAAAAGAAAATATACTACTGATGAGTACCCCTGAACTTTCACTAAGTTTTTTTATACTTTGGGTACAGCTTTGTATATTTTGAAAAAGTATTTTATCTAACCAAGGGCATAGAGTAGGTTGTTTAGGCTGGGGGAGATCGCTTGTTGCTTAGTTGCTTAATTGCTGGCCTTGCTAGAAGGAAAGGCCGTATCAGCAAGGTCCCGGGGCAAGTTGGAAGGGGGGTTACTTGGGGGGGAGTTGGAAAGGGGGTTGCTTGCTAAGCTGGCTGAATAACAGGTGCCACATCAGCAAATGAACTATTATGAAGGCAAGTTCAGCTGGCTAGGGGGTAGTCTGTAGCTAGGGAGAAGTGCGCATGGACCAAAAGGGGCAACCTATAGTGACTATACAGTGTGTAAGGCTAGAAGTGGCTATATAAGGCTGATACCCACTTGGGTGGGGGTGCTTGCTTTGTGAACGATTGCCAAGCACCACTTTCTGTGCAGAAATAAAGATTAATTTGGATCCTTCACCCCTGTGTGTTTATTGGCACAACCGCACCGGGCACGAACTCACTGTCCTTTGGGGACAACACTACTAAAAGAGAAACATCTCCACTATTTTAACATTACTTGACAGTTCTAAAGAAATGATGTCTCTGCAGCTTTCCCTGCTGTTGTTTCTTACCTATACAACGTACCAGGGCAAAATCAACTAGATCATGTGATAGAAAGAGTTCTTCTTTTGTAGGGCATGAAACAAATCGTTATATTTAACCATTGGGCAAAAGCATCTGCATAAGACACCATATTTATCCACAGAAGAACATTTTTATGATCAGGATGTTGAATAGTAGAATCACAATCATGCATCATAACCATGCAGGACTTCAGCAGACAGGACTATGTTTGGGGGCATTGTCTGGGGAGTTTGATCTTTTACCTATTTTTGTCAGTTTGTATAATTTGTTCGTTTTTTTCTTGTAAGATGACCTAAATTTCTTCTGGGGAGGGTGGGATATACATCTAATGAATACATAAATAAAAATATTTACTGGGTCTAAGTCAAACTCTAAGCAAGTCTACTGAGATACTTTCCACTGACCTCAGTGAACTTTGGTTTGAGACAAATGGAAAGAAAACAGATCCTGCGTTCTTTATACTCTGTTGTATATGTACCATGTGTAGCACAGATATATTCAGAATTGCACATAAATAAAAATAAATAATCATTATACTAAGCACATGTATATAAATTCTTGGTTAGCACTTTTTTTAGTTTACGTAAGTAAAATGCTCTTACATTATTAGAAAGATACAAAAGGATGATGTTTAAATAAATTAATTGAAACTAAAACCATTTTTTTTTAATCCCCTTGATACTCTCCTAATGCATTGTCTTGTGTTTTAATCAGTCATTTCATAGATGAGAATGTTGGCCTCCTAACTCCTGTTATATTACCAGATAAATACCCTATAATGATTTCCTAGGTTTGCATCACACATTGTCTAAACGGCTTTTATCACCACTGTCACCAGCTAAAGGAGAAAAAGTGATAAATCAATAGTGAGGACAAAGTGACATTCCTTAATCATGTTTATAGACTTCCCCCCTGATGGATTCATGCAACCCCCACCATGATTAAAGCAATTGATATGGGGTGTGCAGGGCAGAATAAACAGCAATGTCTCACATAAAGTGTAACCTAACCACCTACATATATTATACAGTGTGCAGTTGTGTTGCTTTTTATTTATTGTCCAGATATTGGCTGCTACTTTCAAGGGGAAACATTCACAATAATGATATGTGAACCTAAATGTCTTTAAAAATCAATCCTTTAGTGACAAGTCCAACTTTATACAAGGAGTTTGTGTGGAAGTTGGAAATTGAACCCAGGGCTTCCAGGTGCTGTAATCACACCGAAGCTTTCCATCAAATACCTCTGTGCCTTCTCTAGGTTCAGGTCATACGGTTATCTTTGTCTTCCTTTTGTTACCAAGGGGAGCTGGAGTTGATATTCATACTTTAAATTGTTCTTTGTAATAGTACCTTGAAAGAGTAGCTATGTTTAGAAAATACAGGTTTCCCTTGCTTTATGTTGTACATGCATTCCTAGAAAACTGCTCGTAACTTGAATTTGCATAGTATAATGTAACAAACAGGGATACGTTCCAAGACCTCAACTGTACTGACCCCCAGACCCATTTTTACCACTTTTACAACACAATTTTGGTACTCACCAACAGCAGACAGTACACACAAGCACAGGGCACTATCATAATGGGCATGACAAATACAGAAACTCAAGTCGTAGACGAGCAAGGAGCACAGATTCACACCAGAAACTATATTTTGGTGTGCATCACTTCCACAATGCACCACACAAAGCAGCTGACTGCAGGCTTCCACCACACTGATCACATTAGAGTGAGTTTACCTCACATATAATGAATTTCTGGTATAAAAAGGGTCATCACATATGAGCGAATACACACATATAGAACCTGCATAAAACAAGGGAAACCTGTATACCTGAAAAAAACAGCCTAGAAGGAATGTCTTGCAAATACTGTTTCCTTGTGGGTAGCTTGCATTAGGCCTGCCTAGCTAACTAATAAAAGCAAACTCTTCTTCCTACTTGGCCTTGTACATACAATGGATATGTACCATCTGCAGAATATCCAGTTAAGCTTTGATAAGTGATGGTGTGAGAAATAGAGAAAACACAGATGGATACACTGGTTGATCATACTGGGTGGTAAGATTGAAGAATCTTGTTTTGACTTGGCAGCTGAATTGATTTAACTAGACATAGCTGAGAAGAACACCAGAGAGCCATTTTAATTCACTTTTCCATTAACTACATGAATACTTTTAACTGAACATGTATCATTACTTATTTTAATGTTGAATTGTTCCAGGTAAGTTTCTCATTCAAGTCTAGCTATACTCAGCTAGTAATACTTTAAAAAGAAAAAGCACTAAGGGCACTTTTACATGTGCTCCGTTGGTGTGGGGGCAGCTACTCTAAAGTGCTTCCACATCTCCTGTATCAGTGTCCCCACACTTAAAAATAGCAGCAGGGGCTCTTGTTTGATGAGCATGGGGATGCTGATATGGGACAAATATGTACCAAATATGTCCCTGATATATGACGCTGATTATGGGACAAATTTTAAGCAGAGAGACACTGATACATTAGATGCAGGAGGCTGCTAGAGTGCGGCAATAGCCAAGCTCCAGCAGACTTGTTTAATTGAGCCTGCACTGATGCACTGGAATTCCAGCACATTAGAGCAGCCTCCATGGCTCATGTATAGGCACCCTAAATAACTTGTTTATAATCTTTTGAACAACTCCATTTCCCATCAGTATCAGTGGAAAGACTTCCATTGACATCAATTGGCTTTGGAACAGACCCCTTGTTCAGTACAAATCAGAGAGGTGCTATGAGAACAGCTAAAATGTTTGGGTATCTCTGACCACTGCTGTATTTGTGTACTACCTGGAGACTGGATATAAATCTTTCAAGCCTACCTCTAACATTTCGCTTCCGTTATGATAGATCAAGTGTCATGTTTAAAAGCTTTGTCTATGGAACTGATACTGTAGCATCTATGCAATTCCTATTAGATGCTGTATAACATGTTGGGGCACTTGTACACATGACACCATTAACATGTACATGTGATTAAAATGTCACGCTGTGTGGTTTAATGACATCACAGTGTACACATGCAGGACTTTTGGAGGTTTTAAATGACTTTGCATTGTTGCAAATTGCAATGATGAAGCTGTCAGTTCACCCTGCCCCCCGGTCCTGGGAAAGGCAGGCAGACGCTACAGAAAAAAGTATCAGGCCACTTGCCTCTTTTCTCTTCAGCAGGCACCTGCTGAAGTCAGAAGCAGCGAGGGACCCAATCCTTTTTTTTTTCTGGTGGAGTCTCCCTGCCTCTCCCTTGGCCAGGGGGTTGAGCTGCCGGCAGGCCAAGCAGCCCCTGAGCTGCAGGGGCCCTCAGTTCTTCCCCCCCATGGTGGCAGCACCCCCTGGGGCCACTGTGTTGAGCCCCAGCTCAAGTCTGGGATCGTGCCCGGTATGCAAAAGCCAATAAAGATACCAGGGGTGAAAGTATAAAGATTTATTGCTAGCAATACAAGGTGCAAGCGGAATAATTTCACGTAACAAGCACACAGATTCTTAATTCTAAGCATCTTTTATACAGGAGTATTGGACTTTCATAAGCATTCTTGTTTGCTAATTGGTTATAAGGGAGTGACGCAAGGAGTTCTTTACTGAGCATGTCTCTATACCTGTGTTTTAGCTATGTATCTCATTTCCATACATGTATGTTTCATTAGCATACTTTCTCCCCACCTAGGGGTGTGAATCTTAATATTTAAATCAGCTCTTTGCCCTAGTCCACTGATTCTGCTTTTGTTTTCAAGCCTCCTTTATCTAAGACTGTCTCCTCCTTATCATTGCAGATGGGCATTAGTTACATAACAAAGACTTTTGCTTGGGCTATGTGTAGTGGTTTCTAGGTCAAACCTGACAACTGGGGCAGGCTGCTAGCAGGCCAAGTGCTGCCTCAGTTCTGGGTTGAAGAAGGGTTGGATAAGGCTGAGTGCTACCTCAGAAATGGGACAACATCCTGCAGCCCTGGGGCCACTAGCAGCCTGCCAGGATGGCCCCAGGGAACACTGGCACTGCAGAGGGAAGGACCGGGGCCCCCTGCAGCTCATGGGCTGTTCATCCCACTGGCAGCTCATCCTCTGGCAACAGAAGAGATGAGTAAGCTCCAATTAAAAAAAAAAGGATTGAGCCCCTCGCTGCTTCTCCCTTCAGCAGGCACCTGTAGCAAGGGACCAGATCCTTCCCCCTCCCCACCCCCGCAGAGCCTGCCCACGGCCACAGGGTGAGCTGCTGGCGGGCTTAGTGGCCCCTGAGATGCAGGGAGCCCTAGTCCTTCCCTCCTGAGTGGTGGCACCCCCTGGGACACCCCAGGAGGGCTGCTAGTAGACCAGGTGTTGCTACCAGAGTGGAGGGAAGGGCCAGGGTCCCCCGCAGCTCAGGGGCTACTCAGCCCACCAGAAGCTCACCCCCTGGCCATCGGCAGGCGCCCCCCCCCCTTTTAAAAAAAAAAAAGAATCAGGCCCCTCACCATACCATGATGGAAAAATGTAAATGGTTTAGTACTCAGGGTTTTATTTTATGGCCTACCATTTCAATTTAGGAGGCAAAGAACAAAACCTTGGGTACTAAACCCCCCATCATGTATACAAGCACCCTTGGAGACTAGGTAAAATATGGTAGACATGGTAAGATCTCCAGGCAGAGGAGTGGACTGAGTCTATAGTATAATGAATACCTACTCATGTTGCATAAAAGGCTAAAAAGCTATCTGATTTTATGGAACTCGTTAGTAATAGCAGTCAGACGTAAGGTTGTATACTGGTACATAAATTAGCTGAGACCTCCCTTTAAATGTCATATTGAAATCAGCATTCACTCAGCATGGGCAGGAGAAAAAGCAAGAGTACAGTAAGTGGAATTAGATGCTTTGTCTTGCTAACAGCTGTTCGCATAATGCTTTGCTGATTATTAAAGGTATCTGCCCTTCTGTAGATAGGTATCTACCACTAACACCCGTTATATAAGAAATCAAGCTTTCTTTGTATACATATTTCATATGTCTCTCTTTTCTGTTGTTCATTTGAATGTTTCCATCTGAGGGATCAGCAG
>NW_005841965.1:1420667-1430859 GCF_000455745.1 Alligator sinensis
ACTGAAATTCTAATCACATATTCCACTACAACAAGAAGGAACTGCTGTTTTTTACGTTTTCATCAATAGCGTTCTAATGTGTCTTTGCATCTAAATAAATGTATTTGCATGAGAAGTAGACATCTATATGAAATTTCTAAAGTTCACTTGGCTAAAATCTTTCTCCTGTACAGCTTCTCAAATTTTATCCTACAGTTTGCTTTATGGCTTAGGGTGCTCCCTTGCGGACTGATTACAAACACATTTTTACACATATTCCACCCTGTTTCTGCAAATAAAGAAGAAAAGTAATGGTGAAAGGGAAAGTCTTTGAGCTTGTTTTTAAAGGATTATGCAAATGTTAACAGATCATCGTATATATTTTTTATCCTAGTTTCTATTTTTTGTTCTTGTATATATTAAACTAGTGAAATAGCTTATTATCATGTTTGTGTTTGATTCCTTTCTGTCACTTGATAGCTCCTTGTTAATTTATTCCACACCTACGTAAGTGTTAGATTCTTAGCACAGTGTATATGGGAGTTGAACCATTCAGGTCCCATTAGAATGAATGAAAAAAGACAAAACCTTCAACTGAGAGAAAACTGACAAGAACACACAAGATTGAGTTTGATCCAGAGAAAATATATTCTCTTTCAGTTTCCCTTTATTTGAAGGACTGGCCCTTATGACTTCTATTAGCCCTGATTGTAATTTAATGGCTAAACATCCACACACTGAGCTGAGACTATAAATGTAAGAATTTGAGTTACCAGGTGACTCACAATACTGTATCTCTGCATGCAGTGACAGCTTACACACTCAGTATAAGCAGCAGACCCAATTTTTCATACTTTTGTGGTTCTGATAAGTGAAACTGAATCCAGGGCCTATCACTGTTAAAAGAGGCAGCTGTGGTCATTATCACTAACTAAAGTGCTTTCCTCTTTGCCATTAATGTAGAGAATCATTAAAATGAATAAGGGCCTTTTTCCATTGTCGAGGTGGTTAAGGATAATGAAGATGAGGTAGAGTTGTCGTTTTATCACCAACCACATTAGTGCTTAATGGATTTATTTCACTCAGAATTTTCCCTACTGATATCTACAAAGCATCCCTTAGGCAGGAAAGTTCAGGGTAAAAAGAAGGAAGTGTCTTAGCCTGTGGCTATCCTGGGAATTCCCAAATGCTACCAAGTCAATATTGCACTGAGAAAAAGCTTCCAAAGGAAACATAACTGAAGGCAGAAAAATATTAATTTACTCCTAGTTTGAAGCTATTCACAGCTGGTTTTCAAAAAAACCCAGTGCCATATGCTAAATTTCCCAGCTTGTTCCTTCTGTTCTCATGTGTAGATGAAATGAGGGGCACGTGTGCATGACACTTTAAAGTGGGTTAAATGCTTTTGCACTGCTTTAATGGTGTTGGTGTTTGCACGCATCAGAGGTGTATTGAGCATTAATTCCAGCTGCTGTAGCACATTCAGTGGCATGATGCACCTTAAATGACTTTGGGGTGTGGCAAACTATAACACCACCAAGGAGTTTTAGTTTGCTGCCCTACAGCCATGGAGCAAAGCACCAGGCTCTGTGCAGCTCAGGGGCCCTGCAGGCAACCTGTGCAAGCAACCTGGTAGCAGCCTGGAAAGGCAGGCTCCGCTGAAGGGGAAAAAAAAAAGGGGCAAGCCTGATCTTTTGGTTTTCGCCCCTGGAGCCTGCCTGCCTACCTGAGCTGTGCAGTGACCCGGTTTCTCTCTGATGCTGCAGTGTCCCCCAGGACCACCCGAGCCGGGTGCCTGTGGGCAGAGTCTGCTGGGGGGGGGGGGGGGGCACTGCTACCATGGAGGGAAGCACCAGTCCCCTGCCCCGCCCCTCCCCTCCCCTCCCCACAGCCCTGGGACCACTCCGCCCACCAGCAGCTCACCCTCCCCTCCCTGCCGCCAGAGAGGCAGGTAAGATATGAGTATACAAGACCTGGGGGTTTACTTCACCCTGAATTGAAGCCATGTTTTTAAAAACCCATCACTTCAATTTAGGGCCCCGTTTTGTCTACACACACCCTCTAATACCAATTTCCTTTGTATTTTAAGTTACTGGTACAGTGCAATTTGTACTGTGCTTAGAATAATCTCTCTATCCACACATGTGCTATAAAATAAGGGCTCAATTCTCATATGGTTACTTACATTGAGTGGTAACCCGCTGCATAGATCATTCTACTGATTCATTGTTGGCAGCAGTGGAATGTTGTTCTAATAAAAGCATTTTTCCCACTCCATCCTCATTCCTCTGCTTGTGTATATTGCTCAGTCTGATTGATCCTACATTTTTACTTCACTATCAAGGGAGGGCACTAATTTGAAGCAACTAGTTTATAGAAGGGGTATCAAACTCACCTGTGCCCCAGAACTGGCTCTGGCCTGCAAGGAGTCTCTTGGGCCAGATCCAGACCCAGTGGTGAGGTGACCAGCAATGGTGGCAGAGCAAGTGACTATAGCAACAGGGTGATGTTGGTGCTGAGTGGCAGCACCAGAGTTAATACATCTGTCACATGCCTCCCCAGTACTGCATATGTATCCATCAGATCTCCATCACTAGGAATTTGATGGTAGCTAGACCTTGACCTCACTCACCCAGTGCCCAAATTCCTGGCTCCCCTGGGAGCCTTTCAGGTCAGTTGACACAGCTCCGTGGACTGGATTTGGCCTATGGACCATATGTTTAACACCTTGGATTTAAAGGATTCAATAGACCAGAGTAGTGTTGTTTGTCCGTGAATATTATCTATTCTCCTCTCTGTAGTTGTGTATATACATTACAAAAAAGACTTTCTGAATATGCCTTTTCACTAAAAACTTGAGGCACATGTTCTTTTACTCAACAGAGTTTAATTTCTACTGGCTTATCAGACAGGGCAAAGTTTTACCATACTTTCAGGATGTATTTGTCAACAATTAATGTTGTTTCCAACTGCATTTAGCATCACTACCTAAGAAAAAACGAATCACCCTTTCAGAAAGAAAGAAGCAATTCCTTACATTTTGCTCTGTTATACATTATGTTTTTGACTAAATGGAACTCCAAAAGAATGCTGGAATGAAGGATAACCTTGCAAATTCCAATAAGAGGAGCTAGAACAACCTGGCTTAATTTACCGTGATGAACAGAAGTAAACAATGTGCTGTACCCTTTTATGTTAAGTGATATTTAGCAAAAGGAGAAATTACTGTAGTATTGCTTTCAAATACCAGGCAAAAAAAAAAATTTCAGTCAGATTGATGCGACTCCCTGTAACACATCCAAGGTTTCCTGCAGGTCACCAGATTCCTACAGTTTAAAGCCATTAATAGAGATAAAAACAGTAAGGAAAAAAAGAAAAGTTGTATTTTCCTTGTGTTCCTATATTCTATGTTTCATAAGAGGTAAATTTCTGGCTATGTTAATTTCAGTGGAGCCCAGTTTCCACTTGGGAATTTCTAGTAACAGCAACCTTGCAAGTAAGGCATAAAACATGTTGGACCAAATCTTGAGTCCTTACACAGGTCATATTACTATAGCAGTCAATGGAGTCATCAGTACTCATAGAAATTCGTTTGAATAATAATTATCAAATCAGGTTGCCAAGCCTTGGTTCAGACTAACTTCATATTGACCCTAATGAAACAAATCTTGACTCCTTACTAGGCAAAACTTCTATTTTAGAATCTAATAATTCAACTTTCTTAAACAGTTAGACTAAGGGTTGCATAGGCACATATACTAGAAAGGACTTTGTGGGTTGAATCTAACCCAGTCCCTTGCAATGTGCAGGCAAACTCTTTGTGTAATAATTTTTATAAACAGATCAAGCTCCACCTTAAAAGTAGTTAGGGGTTTGTCCTATACCTGTTAAAAAACTGAATTTATTTATGGCCAATATAAATCAATTTGTTTTTGTGCCAACACTCGTTTTTTTTTAGTTCTTCTTACCACCTATTGGTACATTTGTAGAGACCAGTCAGATCCTTCACTTTGCTAGACTAAACAAGCCAAGTTATTCTAGTTTTTTTGTGATAAGGTCTCCATTCCCTGAACTTCCTAGTAGCTCTGGTCTGTACATGTTTCATTTTGAATGCATCTTTTTAAACGTGATTTATCATAATTACATATTTGAGTATTTCATACTATTTCATATGAGGTCTTACCAGTGCTCTGTACATGACATTAATACTTTTCTAGTTCTACTGGAAATACCTTTTCTGTTATATCTAATTATTTTTCCTTTTTTTTGGTCTCATCACACTGGTGATGTAGTCTTTCTATAATCAGCTAGTATGTCCAGATCTTTCTTTTCCTCCACCAATAATTGGTTCTTGCCACACATTAGGAAGAATCTTCCATGGGCAACATGGTCCTCTAAAACTTGGACAGTACTCAACTTCAGAGCTTTACTGTTCATTTCTGTGCTGATATACCACGACAGGCAATTAGACTTCTGAAGTTTGGCACCTGTCATCTGGAAATGGGAGGAGACTTTTGTCTTTAGTACAGAAGTGGCTTGTTCTTCGATTCCCACCAAGCTCTAAATTAGACTGATGAGAGAAATGAGCAACTTACTGAAAAACTCTCATAGCATCCCCTTCAGTCTGTCTTGACAACACTTATAAACAACTTACTTCATCCAAGTAGGTAAACTTAAATTGGTAAAGTGAAAACTTGTAAATAATGCTGTCAAAAACTGACACAAAAGAGTGGTTTTATTGAGTGCTAACTGATAATGACTTATATTAGTTAGATTTTGAAGTGTATAGACATAGTAGTTCTCTAATAGTTTCAGTTTAAAATTATGGGTCACATTCTAATATGGTGAGGCTCAGCAATAACTTAATCAATCATCACCCTGAACAAACGAGCTAATGCAATTCAAGAGTACATATACCTAGCAAAATTCAGCCAGAATTGCAAAGTTTCACTTAAGCACTTAAAATGTAGCTTTAAAGGCATGTAAATGTTGTATTGACTTTAAGCTTTTCCTCTGCCCAGAGAAGAATGTCACTGAATGTAAGAATTGCAGAATTTGTTGCTGTGACTTTTTAAAGTTTACTTGTTCCTTAAAACTCCAGATTGCCACTACTTACACATGGTAGCTTGCATATCTATCTGACATATCTCACAAGTTCCTTGCATGTCTCTCTCACAAAAAACATCTTTAGAAAAAGAAGCCATAATCTGTACCCTGGTTCCCTCTACCTATGTGCAAATATATTCCAAAAATGGTATATTCTTGTCTCAGTCAATGCAGCATCTAACTCCAATTAGCCTTAATAGCAGGTGTGTATGTGGGCTGCAAGAAAGAATATGCTGCTGATAATTTCTCCCTGTCACACAGCAGCAAAAACTATCATCGCAGAGACAAGGGTGTATGAGTTTGTTGCTCTCTCAGATACCAAGTACTATCTTCTGGACAGGTCTATAAAGCAAAGAGAAATGTATACAGCCGAGTGCTGCCATGTTAACAGTTGCCAGGGTTTTATCAGACCTTGGAACAGTAGAGAACAGTTAAAAAATAAGTGAATGTGTACAGGGGGACTGAAGTATCACCAGTGACAGACTGTTGGGGATAAATTATCCTGTCACTAGTGGGGCACTTCTACAGACAAAATTATTCCATATAATATAGCTGATGTGCTGGGCCCAGCTAAGTGAGATTTTTTTTCTTGTGTCAAGAAAAAGTAAATTTAGGAGATGCATGACTTAGCTCCCAAAGTAGCTCTGTACTTACTTATTTAGGTTGCATGCAGAACCTGTTATCTATTTGCCAGGTGTTTTCTTTGTACCTGAGGAAATCAAGGTGGGGCAGGTAGGGGTGGGGGAGGGATGCTTTTCTTTCCCTTTCCTTCATTTTCAATAGTTTTATTATCTGAGTAAGGTAGGGAGAGTTGGGGCACATTTACTTGAAATGTTTACTGTGCGGGTGACTAATTAACTGAGCAGTAAATGTCTTGGCATCTACACGTATGCCCTATTAGGGCACACAAAAGTAATAAATTCTGTATTTACAAATCCTACCCTGATGCAGAGTTTTTTTGTGCACAGCAGCACACGTATAGATGCTGACCAAGCTGGCTGGGGCACAGGGATGCTTTAGTGCCAGGGCTGCCTGCCAGCTAGTCTTGCACAGAAGCACCCTTGTACCCCAGCCAGCCCCTCTGCAGCACATAGAGCCCAGTAAGAAGCTGTAAGCCTTTGGCACCGGTCTGGGTGTCCACTTAGAGTGGGTGGCATAATGGCCAATGGTACCATCTTACTGTGATGTAAATTAGTTTACTGTGGCCTAATACCATGACACATGTAGACGGTGATGCTTTATTCTGTAGCCAATGTGTTTACTCTGCAGTAAAGTGCATGTGTGGACATGGCCCTAGAGACCCAAAAGGAACAGAGAAAAAATATAAGGCAACAGCAGAGGAATCTCATGGTCAAAGAAGCCAAAGCCCTGCTGATGGCACCATCTATTCAACCATTTGCTGATCTCCATGGTGCATCTTTGTAACTATATTTTTTGGGGTTCAATTAACGAATTCTTATAAAGTGTTTTCAGATCCTCAGCAGAGAGAACTGCAAAGTTCAGCGTTATTATAATTAAGAGTATTATTAACAGACATACATTGAAAAGACACCTGGCATGACTATAATTGATTTGCATGATGAGTACTCCACAAATAGGAAGTCATCGTAATATAATCTATAAAAAGGAAATTGTGTTCCACCTATATATAAGACTGTTGCTATAAAATATATGATTTTTTTCTTACAAAATATGTGCATGTTAAAATGGCAGAGGAAGGAGCTTTTTATATCTTTCCACAACAATTCCATTCTTGTCACAACTGAAGAAGTAATAAACTTACATGTCTTAAAAGTTTATTCTGGAGCATCATGTGAGTAAAAATAAAGCACTGTGTCTATTAAAAGCAGGGTATAAAAAAAAATCAGATTTCTATATATGAATTTATATTTGATTGACAATTACAAAACTCTAGTTTTAGAATGAATATACAGTTTTAGTGAAAAATAAGTAAATTGAATAAGATCTCCCATATTCATTTATGCTGATGAAGAACCAGAGAAATTCCATGGTCTTAATTTGTTCTGAAAGTGTTACATGCACTTTTTTCATTATCACATTTCAGGATCTCTCCTAATTTTGATCTTATGCATCTTATCCAGATTGCTCTCCCATTTGTTTTTATTACTCCCTAGTGAGATACTACTCCAGTCTGATAGTGCATTAAAAATCTGGATATTATTCATTTTCTCACTTTCCAGCAAGCATAATATTTTTTTCCAAAACCACTTTATAGTCCTAAAGCATTATAATTTACACTAATAGACTATCATCAATGGTTTACCTAAAAACAGCTACTTTTATCATTTTTTGCTATTATTATAAAACTCTGTTAATTTTCTCCAATCTAAATCTGTTCCTACCTCATATTTCCACAGTATGATTACAAACATATGAGTATTTCCAAGTGAAATCACTGGGAGTTAGTTGTATCATGTATCATGCTAAGTAATAGGAGGAAAGAATAACTATATTGGAATGGACAAGTTTTACCGTGTGTGGAGATGTGGGAAGTTTTTATATTATTTTTATGGCTATGCGTGATTCAGTTCCATCCCCCCTCCCCATTTTGTACTGCAAATTACTAAGACAAAAGCATTTCATTTCTTCTCTGTGACAAGGGAGTAAATGATGGGACTGAGTCACATAGGTGGTTCTGAGCTAACATGAATGAATTAATTTTAAAACTTGATAATATACAAATGGAGTTACTTTGCAGATACTATTGAAAGCCAGTGGTCATCTTTTAATAACTAACAGCCAAGGAAGGCAGAACTGGTGAAAACAGTGGCTGCCTATGCACATGCTTAGAAGTAGGGGCAGGGTGTTTTAATTAGAGCGATTCCCAGACAACTGCTATAATTAAAACAGCTTGCCATCATGTATATTAAGCCCTGCACATTTCAAACTGGCCACAGAATGCTTCATCTAAGTTCATTCAACAAGGTTAATGAAGTCTGATCCAATGCATTCTAATTGGAATGTGAACGAGCACATCTATAGGTACCCGGTATGACTAGAAAGTGTAACAAAGACATGAAGTGCCTGGAGACTAATAAAAAAATCTGCCAACCTATACTAGAAAGTATTTGGAATCTGAAATGTTTGGTGGGAAAAAAGAGGCAAACTGGAGTGTTTTTTATGTACCTATACATAAGGTTTGCCTTTCCACTATAACCTAATGATTCTGAAGTACTATATTCTTGTTGTCTACCAAATGCTGCTTTGTTTTAAAAAATGTGCTGTGCCCTTGCAAACATATGATGGTAGTAAGCCTCCTGAAATAAAGTATCCAGCAGGCACTGAAGTCTTTTTTGGACTAAGGGAACCAAGGTGAGAATCAGGGGTGCTTAAGACAATCCCCAGGCTGGGACCTTGGAGCAGTGAAGCTATCAGGTTTTCTCCTTGCAGAAAGTGGAGGCCTAAAGCCAAGCATTAAAAGTACACTCTGAGGGACTGCATAAAGACTGGCATCACATTCAAACTGTGGGTGCATGACAGCAACTAAGGACCGGGTAAATGTTTAATGTTTGGATTCTATGGGCAGTCCTATTCTACCTTTAACTTAAATTGTGTAAGTAGCACTTAAGTAGATTTTAACTTCCCAAGTCATTTAACATGAAGCTATTTTATCTTCTTTGTGAATATGTTGCCTTATGTCAGGCCTGTCTAATGCCTTATGTAGCTAAGTATGTTGTGCTTTTAACACTTTGCCTGAAATATGGATAGGTGCACGCTTGGGTCTGATCCAATATATCTAACTGGGCATTGCAATACTATTCTGCTTCTGGATGTGGAATGCCAGATATCACTAGGTATGATCAGAGAACACCAGCACTATTTTACTACTTGTAGAAAGTGCTCCCATGTCACAATATACCCCCTGATTGGTTCACTGCAGTGCCAGGTCCCCAAAGGTTTCCTTTACCATGAGTGACTAGCTCTTCATCAGCTCATTATCTTCATATGCCTAATGGATTGTGCATATGATGGTAAGCAGCAGTACAACCACCCTCAACAAACTTATCCAGGTTAGTTGTGGGGAGAGCTGTACCCATTTAAAGATGCATTGTTTATATCTCCATCTTGTTTTGCTGAATTCTAAGCAGCATAACCATAAGCATAGCTTTCCTTTATCTGAGCGGCTAAACAAGGAGAAGATGAGTAAGGATAGGAAGATGACAAGTTAGAAGACTAGGAGGAAAGGGAGCACTCAAACAAAGAGGATACAACCAATGAGGAGAAATAGGAATCCCAGGGGTCTGAGAGTAATGGGTGCTACAAAACTATGCATGTGTCTAACTATATCAAGTAACAAGACAGCAAGCTGCAGAAGGTCAAGCCCAGGAAACCTTAGTCTGGATAGACAGATGACCTGTTTTCCTAGATCGGAAGCCCTAATAACAGAGTTTGTGAGGTGCACAGATAACCAATTAATTGAATGAAAATGGACTCCTTTTTAACCATAACTCATAAAAAAATCATAAGGAATATGGGAAAATAAAAATCCAGCCAACTCACCCTTTCTATCAGGGTATTCCTATTCTTTTTCAGAACCTAAAGGAGGATGTTTTCTGGAAGGGAGGTCACAGTTGTCATGACCTAAAGGCATGATTTTGTGTGTGCTTCGGCACCAGAATTATCCCCGCCAAGTTGCAGCTTCATTGCACGGGAGAGTTTCCTGTTGCAGAGGAAAACCCCGGTGCAGGGACGAGTTTCCCGCCTTTTCTGCAGCTTCTTTTGCAGGGTGCATTGCTCAAGTTGCAAGAGGAATGCACGGTGCAAAAGAGTTCCCGCCACCGGTATGTAAATTTGTTCCCCGCTATTGGCTAGTTTTAAATTATTCACACGTGGCGGCTAATGATTGGCCTATTAGCCGTATAAGAGGCTTGAGCAGCTTCCGCCCAAGCCGACGAGGACTCCACATCCATCTCGTGGGGACTCTGGATACACGGCAGAGTAATAGAAACCCTGTGTGAGATTCAGAGGAGCGTGGCGACCTGATCCATCGCCCACCTCTTCCCGTCTTCGAGCGCGACTTTGATAAGACGTACCTACGATTCTGATTTTGGTGGCTCGTTCACCCAGAGCATCCGGAGCTCTGCAC
>NW_005841965.1:1431015-1433568 GCF_000455745.1 Alligator sinensis
CGCTAAGCGTTTGTGCCTAATTCCAGCTCGACGGCCTTCCCTCTCCGACCCAGCATGCCCGGGCTGCTGGCCACAGCCCGCATGCAGCATGGAGAAGGGCTCGGGTCGCTCCCGGCCCGCACATGGTGATGAGGATGGGATCAGGAGAGGGCTCGCTAGAACTGGAATTAGTTAAGAGTTGTCCTTGGAGGAGTGGAAAGCGCGGTGTGGCAAGCGTCACCAAACTGGAAATGCATATTGTTTACCACCAGGCGGGCGGAGCGGGCGAGAGATATGTCAGCGGATGCTTTTCGCTGAGGAAAGAAGAGGGAGCTTCTGAAAACGAAACCCTTGGAAGGGGAGAGGTGTATCTTCACCCCGCGGCATTCGGGTGTATCATGGGCGATGAGCGGGTCTTGTTCAAGCCCCTTGATACTGTGTCCCTCGCCAAAGTTGACCCGGCGGGAGCGGTGAGCCTGGATCTAGCTCAGGAGTGTGCTCGTTGCCCGAGATGTGCCCAATAAATTAAAGAACCGGCGCCGATCAATTGGTTTTCCCCTTGGCATGATGGTGCCTAGATTGAGGGATCGCGGGCGTCCGTCCAAGCTCCGTGAAGACCCGGAGATGGAAGAGCGCACCGTAAAAGAAAGAGTGGCCCTACGGGACAACCAGAGGGGAAAAATGAGTGCAGCTTTTCAGACTGTAACTGATTTAATGAATGAAGGTTTAAGTTTAAAGGCCCAGCTGCATGTGGCCGTTCAGGCGGTCAAAGAAGCGGCTGAGAAGAAAGATCTCGGAGCGCCAGGCAAAGATGGCGCCGAACCAAAGGAGAGCCACGTGGAGAGGCCGGAAGAGAAGGGCGGAGCTTCGGGGGAACCCACGAGGGTCAGGTTGATAACCCCGCCCATCGACGCAGCCTCATCGTCGGCAGCTCCACCTAGCGACGCAGCGTCGTCTCTGCCGACCGTGCCCTCCTGCCGACGGAAGAGAGAGACGAGCGGAGGGGTGCATCCGCCCCTCCTGCCTGAGATATTAACAACAATGACTCGTGAAGAAACTGATCAACCTGCAGCATCAACCAGCCGAGTCATCATGGCTCTGTGGATGTGGGGAAACCAGTGGTATACTTTGATTTTAGCAAGGCTTTTGATATGGTCTCCCACAACATTCCCGCAGGCAAGCTAAGGAAGTATGGGCTGGATGAATGGACTGTAAGGTGGATAGAAAACTGACTGGATCATTGGGGACAGAGGGTAGTAATCAATGGTTCAATGTCTAGTTGGCAACTAGTATCAAGGTGAGTACCCCACGGGTCAGTCCTGGGGCTGGTTTTGTTCAATATCTTCATCAGCAACCTGGAGGATGGCATAGAGTGCAATGCACCCTTAGCATGTTTGCAGATAACACCAAGCTGGCGGGGGAAGGACTTGTAGATATGCCGGAGGGTAGGGCTAGGATTCAGAGTGACCTTAATAAATTGGAAGATTGGACCAAAAGAAATCTCATGAGGTTCAATAAGGAGAAGTGCAATGTCCTGCACTTAGGACAGAACAATCCCACATACAGGAAACCCTCGCTATTCATGGGTTTGGCATGTGCAGTTTCAAATATTCGCGAATACTGAACCTGCACTATAAATACACTTTATACACTTACAGGAGAGCCTCAGGAGCTCCACACTTGCTGCTGCTGGGTTCCTGCCGCCGCCAGTGGGCTCCCACCACCATGCTCCCGCCAGAGATCGCCAGAGCCATGCCCCCACCCCCAGCTGCCAGGGGCACTGCGTTCATGAACGCAGAGCCTTATTCACAGATTTCGCCATTTGCAGGGGATATGAGAACGTATCCCCTGCGAATGGCAAGGGTTGCCTGGGGATTATAGTAAACAATAAGCTGAATATGAGCCAACACTGTACCCTTGTTAACAAGAAGGCTAATGGCATATGGGGCTGCATTAGTAGGAATGTTGCCAGCAGATCAAAAGAAGTTATTTTTTCCTTCTATTTGTCACTGGTGAGACCACATCGGGAGTACTGTGTTCAGTTTTGGGGGCTCCAAACAAGTTCAGATCAAAAGTTCTTATGTGCCTTTTTTTTGTAAATGCAATACAATTATTTGTTATGAGGGAGCACAGGGACTTACACCTACCTGCATCTTCAGTGCCTAACAATTGATCGGCGCCGGCACTCCAGCGGATGCGACTGTGGCCTCACCGTCATCTGAGAAACCCCGGAACTGTTCCAGTGACTATCCACAGCCTAGACAGCTGTATTGAAATCTATGGGCGAAAAAATATAATCGTTTTGCGGATTCTGCTTAGTCCAATGGTTGATCACCCTGTGAGCAGTCTTCTTCGCCAGTTGCCAAGATTGCGTGTCCTCCTAGAACCAAAATCGTCCAGTGATTGGGAGTATCAACGACTAACTGAGGCGCCAAATACAAGACACCATGAATCCAAGCGTCCAGCGTTGCATCGGAGAACACAAGAGGAACGATATATGTTCGGATTCCTCCTGCAGCGTTCTGGACTGAACAAACGTCAGCTTCGGATTTTGGGGGATGCGGGACCGTTGCT
>NW_005841965.1:1434226-1454870 GCF_000455745.1 Alligator sinensis
CCGTATAAGAGGCTTGAGCAGTTTCCGCCCAAGCCGAAGAGGACTCCACATCCATCTCGTGGGGACTCTGGATACACGGCAGGGTAATAGAAACCCTTTGTGAGATTCAGAGGAGCGTGGCGACCTGATCCATCGCCCACCTCTTCCCGTCTTTGAGCGCGACTTTTATAAGACGTACCTACGATTCTGATTTTGGTGGCTCATTCACCCAGAGCATCCGGAGCTCTGTCCCGTGGAGCCTAGCAACCTCCACGCGACCGTCTGTGTTGTCTGTCTGTAACTGCAACTCAAGCAAGTTTTCCAGCCTACACCACTGCCATCTAGGTGTAAGTAAACAATCTTTTAAACTACCGCTAAGCGTTTGTGCCTAATTCCAGCTCGACGGCTTTCCCTCTCCGACCCGGCATGCCCGGGCTGCTGGCCACAGCCCGCGTGCAGCACGGAAAAGGGCTTGGGTCGCTTCCGGCCCGCACAATAGTACAGGGTCAAATCAGGCTGATATTGCCTCTCATATCTTCTCAGCCCATTTGATATGCAAGCTGCCACCAGTTCCCCTTCCTCAGGAGGAGGTGCAGCCATTATGGCTCTGTCAGGTTGGATCAGTGGATGGACGAGCTGAGCTGGTCAAGAAGCTGTGTGAAAATCATGCACAAGGCTGAGGGCTAATCTCTGGCAGCCATATATAACAATTTCCTCCTCAGTTCTCACCTCTACTCCAGAGGGATTATCCAGGCAAATGAACCTGGAACTGGTTTGGGTTCATAGCCACATGGTTCAAGTTTCCAAAAAAAAAAAAACATGCCTCGCCTTATTGTGTACCCAAGGAATGTGGGCTTGCTGCCTCAGTTCAGAACTGATAAGTCAGAATGTATCCCCTTGAAGCATTTAGTTGCAGCTTGAGGCAATCATCAAAAGTATGAGTGTCCTGGGCATACTGGAGAAATAGTACCTCCCCTGCCTCTA
This sequence comes from Alligator sinensis, assembly GCF_000455745.1. Classification (NCBI taxonomy): domain Eukaryota; kingdom Metazoa; phylum Chordata; order Crocodylia; family Alligatoridae; genus Alligator; species Alligator sinensis. The sequence continues at coordinate 1,435,190 of NW_005841965.1, forward strand.
ATCAGATGTTCTGTATACAGTGGGGTAAGATATGGAATAAACAGGTGCCAGTAGCCCCAGAAGATGCCTCATGACCTTAGGATAACACTAGAATGAATAACTTCTTCTGAAATATGGCTATTAGGGCTGTGCAAAGCTTTGCCAGCTGTTTCATTTCGACAATGTTTTGACTTGTTTCGAGCTCAGAACAGCGAAATCAAAACAAAATGAAGGGCTTTGAAGCAGCCTCTAAATGAAACAAGGCCAGTTGAAACATTTCAGAAGTTTTGAAAAGTTTCAAGTTTCAAAGCAGCAGCCAGGTGGTGGGAGGCAGGGGAGAGCGAGGGCTGTGCTCCAAGTGGCTCTGCAGTCCATCAGGGAGCACAGCCCTGGGTCTCCCCATCTCCCACCACCAGGCTGCACTCCATAGGGCTGGTGGAGCTGATCAGAGTGCAACTGGCTCTGCCCACCTCCCGATACTGAGCTGCACTCCAATAGGCTCCACCAGCCCCAATGGTGGAAGGTGGGTAGACATGGCACTGTGCTCTGCCTCCCGCCACCGAGCTGAGTTCCCCAGGGCTGCAAGCTGCTGGGAGCTGAGCCCAATAGTGGGAGGTGCTTCCCCCTGCTGGTCTGAATTCTCCAGGGCTGTGAGCTGCTTGGAACTGAGCCAGTGGGGAGAAGCGCCTCCCACTGAGAAACAGCCCAGTTGGGGAAGGCATCTCCCCCAGCTGGGCTGAGTTTCCCAAGGCTGGGACAGAGACCAGCTGGGGGAAATGCCTCCCCGCAGCTGGGCTGAGTTTCCCAGTGATGCAAACCTCTGGGAACTGAGTCCATTGACAGGAGGCACTTCCCTCATCCAGGCTCAGTTGCTTAGCGCTGGGTCCTAGGCAGCAGAAGCAGCCTCCTGTCACCCAGCAGGCAGATTGGGGGCCCACCTGCACCACTGGGAGGGCTGCAGGGGCTCTGCCAGACTCCTCCTGGGGGTGCAGGGCCCCAATCTGCCTACCAGATCATCGGTCAGTGCTCTTGCTCGTTGGCTCCTACTTGTCAGCAGCATGAAGTGCAGTTTCCTAGAAACCCCTGCACCTTGGAACTTGTCAGGGTTCATGAACACAGAAGAGGCTACCACCCCTCCACGTTTCATTGGAATCAGGCAAGAAATGACAAAGTTATAGGCTGTTTTGTGCTTCCCCATTATAGCCTATGGGCAAAATGTCAAAACAGCATCGAAACAGTGAAACTGTTTCAACGAAACGGAATGGAACAGTGCTTTCAAAATAAAGATGAAGCTCAAAATGAAACACTGGTCCTCCAAAATGTTGAAACAGAAGTCAAAGCAGAATACTGCTCTTTTGCACAGCCCTAATGGCTATATGTTCTAGTGACATACATGTAATTATAGAGCAGCATAGTGACCATTAAACAGACAGATCAGTGATGCTGGATCACTTCCCTGGAGGAAAAGTTAACATCAGGTGTTTTAAAACAGCAGCTACAGGCAATACCTTCACATTTTGCAGGTGCCATATACAAAGGTGGATAGACACCATATGATCAGTCCCAAAGTGACTTCATGCAGTAATTAGTAATTACCTTCATGTCAGGTAAATTTACCATTAGTATACACTAGTATCAAAGAGACCTAAGTTCTGTACCATTGTTCACTAGATCAAAGAGACCTATTCAATTCTCAAGACAGAGACTGGAGATATACCAGACTTTAAAATCAAGCTAGAAACAAACTCCTAAAAGCATATAACCATATAAGCAGAGAATTTTGTAGTTAAAAAAATGGTTGCAGCTTTGAAAACCTTCATAACAATATGAAGGAATGAGGCTGGGAGTAGTTTGGATGTGTTAAATAGGAACTCAAACGAGCAGATTAATCTAATAATAACCACTGTAGCTATTTCTTTCCTCTACCAGGCTGCAAAAACATTTTCACTAAGCACAACTAGCAAATTTAGGTTGTTCCTAAAGGTGTTAGGGGACAGAGCTCTGTTGACAATTGTAATACAGCATAAACTTCCCTTTAAGTGGTTAGGGAATTTACAGAGTATTAAAATTACCCATGAAATGTAAACACTAGCTATGTACAGCCTTTAATTTGCAAAATGATTTTCATACATTTCAGTCTCCCTGTTCACATTATTCCTAAATGCAGCATTTGAACAAGAAGTTCCTTCTGCTTGATAAGAATTCCAGTTTTCAAAAATAAAATCGCTGTCATTTCAAAACCCTTTAAAGAACTAAAGAAAGCCAATCTAATTCTGATGATCTGCTGATTTTCATAGTATTGAAACTACTTGCAAACCAATTTTGCTGGTTGGCAGAGATAAATATTAGTGTTGAACGGTATTTTTTTCAGCTACTGTGTATCATAACATTGCTAAATGGTGAAAAAATGTTAAAAATATGACATATCTGACTCTTTGATGTCCCGTGAAGCAGGAAATAAAGGTACATAGCCAATTTAACATTATCAAGGTCTAAATAACTTAATCACTTTTCACCACATACTATGTTCCTCTAACCCCAACCTGCGTGCCCCCTCCCCCCGCCCAATATATTTTCATAGGAATATAAACATTTTCCTCCCTTTTTAGTCCTTTGAGCCTTCTGGTTTACAAAACTATCTTTGATGATAACCTGTATCAAATGCTTCAGCAGGGTAAAAGAAAATTCAAAGTGAGCTATTATAAAATTAGTTGTCAACAGGCAGGCAAGGTTCTTTGAGTAGACATGATATCTTTTATTAGACCAACTGAGTAGTTGGGGAAAAATTCTTTGCAAGCTTTCATGAGCAATCACCCTCCTTCAGGCATAGGAAGTTTATTCTGTTCTGAGACTCCAAGGAATGAAAGAAGCTAAAAGTATGACAGGATGTCAGTGAGAATGTGAATAGGTGGGAATTAGGAAAACAAACCATAGAACAAGGAAAAGAGGGGGAAAAATTGGGGAGGCGGGGAAAAGTGAGTAAGGGAGAATGTACAGTAGTAGTAATTCAAGGTAGAAAGGAAGCTGACTGAAAAAGTAAATAGCTAGAAATAGAAAAACAAAGGGCAGGAAAAGGGGGAAGGGGAAGGGAGGAGGGGGGAGTGTAAGAGGCCAGGTCTGGCAGGTATCTGGTGAATCAAATGTCAGGTAGGTTGTAATGTGTCATAAATCCAATGTCTATATTGAGTCCATGATTTTTTGTATCCATTCACATCTTGTGAAGTTCGTAGGCCCGTCTACAAAAGGCGTTTTGTAAGTTCCCTTTGAGAATCAGAACTGAGAGATTGGCGAGGGAGTGATTGTCTTGTGAAAAGTGTGCCCCACAGGTATTTGGGTATGCTTGTCTTTGATAGTTTTTGGTATGAGTTCATTCTGGTGTGCAGTTGTTGTTTGGTTTCTCCTACATATTTTTTATCATTTGATAGCAATTCCAGGGCATTTGGTGTACTGGATGAAACACAACTTTTCTGGAGGTGCAGAAACATTTGTCTATAGGAAAAGTATATTTCTAAGTTTACAGACAGGACATGAAGGTTTCAATAAAGGTTTATCTCATTTTCAAATATTTTTTCAGTACTTATATTTGCAGCTCTCTCATCCGCTTGAATGTATTTGACCCATCTAATTTTGGATCACTCTGTGCTATAAAATTTCATTTCAGGGGGGTGCAGGTGGGGTGGGGAGAGGGGGAATATTTTGTAGCATATCCTACAAACCTACATGAATAGAATACAGATTCCTATGGAAATGTAAGGAAAGAAATGTATATTAATTTGCATCCTGTAACACTGACTTTCATCGAGAGGAAAAAAAAAACCTGGTTGCTGCCATTCTACTGTTGAAACCAGAGGCGTGCATTAGAGATTAAAATGGTAGGCACTGTTGACCAGGCAGAAGATACATCCAGGTAATGAGATTATTCATTACTTTCCTTTGACCATTCAACCTATTCTAGAGCTGGCTATGATTACCAAGGCATCTGGATAAACATTGTGACAAATTTAATGAGCTTTTCTCCAGGAGTCTGCAGCTCATTAACAAACCTTAGACATGTTATGGTACATAAGGCATTAAAACATGTGATAGCAGAACCTTATTTTACTGCTCTTTTCTGGTTGATGACAAGACAGCTTTGCTCAGATGGAAAAGTAAAATAGCAAATAAAAATATATTTCTGCAATAAAAACGGTAATGGTCAAATGAATGCAATTTCTGCTGCTCTGAAATGCAAACTCGTAACATAAAATATTTTATTTCTAAAGGAAAGACTGCTTTATTAGTACTTTTTACTACAATACGAACATCTAATTCCATGAATGGATAAGTACCTTCTTTTTATTTTAAATCTTCCTTGGGAAAACTAAATTCTGCTACCCTTTGTCTGGAAAAAATGTCTGATGACAGCAAGGCATGTTACCAAGGTAAGTGTTAAAATAAAGGCCTATCTCATTTAGGGCTCAATGTGAAAAGGTCATTTTAAGAACATATTTTTGTAAATGCCACACTAGATAAGACTGTAGATCAGACCACAGATCCTGCTAGTCCAGTATCCTGTATCTCACAGTAGCAGAGAGAATAAATAATAAATGGGAAGGGTATTTAAGCAGGAGGCATCAGATTCATCCTTCCTCTAACAAAAAGAAGAAAGATGTGGAAAAAAGTTAAACAATATTATTTAGGTCAGTGAAGACTAGGCAAGACAATTTTTGTTTTTTGTCAGCCCAGAAATTATTTGCAGATTTGGGTCAAATTCACGCGATCGATCAATTGATCGATCGATCGATAGATAGATATAATTAAAGTTGGAGCTATCTATCTATCTAGATCTAGATCTTTTTAAGAATCCCAACTAGAAATAATTGATAGAGATAAAAACACAAAGAAAATGAGAGATCCTCTTATTTTTCCCCTCACAAAAAGAGAGAGAGACTGAAAAGATGAGATCATTTAGCTTACCGAGGTGATACACTGGAGGGAAAGATATACAAAATAATAAACTGTACTAAAGAAGTAGCTCACTAACTTCTAGTTACCCTTTTCATACAGAAATAGTAGAGCAGGAGTACAAGGAACACTGGTCTCCTTCTACATGGTAATTTTATACTCCTAGAAAATTCAAATTTCTCCTTTAGAAGATATTGCCTTGGGGTGGTTCAAATGAGCTAGAATATTCCAAGGTTGATGTTAGACAAATACATAGGGGGCAAGAGCTATCTACATGGATGCCTTTTGCCTCTTAGGTTCATCTGACCCTACTGAGTCCCTCGAATTAATTTTTTTACAAAGTATTTTTTATCACTGATATATGCATTTGGGAATTTTGGACAATATGTACATGGCTCTTCCATAGTTTGCTGTACTTCTTTTGTTAATAATTGCACTATTAAAATGCCTTTTTTTTTCTACGAAGACCTTGTAGGAAGAATATGTGGCATACTAAATTGCAATCCTCCTTTTTCCCCAAATATATAATTATCTGGGACTATTATCATCATTGTTACAGAACTTCTACCAGCAGATTTCACACTCAGGATATCAATGCTGCTAACTCTAAAGTGATGGCATGCTAAAACTTCATTATTTATATCAGATAAATCTTCTATACAGTAAGATACGTGCTATTTTTTTTCCCAAAGTGCCATTTTTGCAAATAGAAATAATGACTTCCAACCCCTTTAATGATCATTCAACATAAACTTTATCTATAGAAGGTGACATATCAGAAAGAGAAGATGGAATGCGTTACCTTTCTATTATCAGTTCATTAAATCTTTAAAATATTTCGTCTTTCTTACTGACGCACACAAGAAAGGTGGATTTCTCTGCTTCACTAGTCATGTAATTAGCATCTAAATATTTCAATCCTCTTTATTTTAGCATATTCCTTTTTTCTTCTTAATAAAGAAATTACAACTAATTGGTTGGAGAGGAAAGGAGTAAAAATAGCTAAAGTCCTAAACTGATGAGAATATTTTAAGAGATTAGAGTTGTGAAAAAACACCAACCTCTGCTTCAGGAACAACAGTAGCATAAATGACAGATTTTGCTATGTAGTAGGGGTGTGAGAAATGGGCCCTATTCAATTTGGATTCAGATTTGGCCCAAATCAGGGACAGTGATTCAATTAGTTGATTTGGATCACTGTCTCCGATTCGATTTGTCCGAATCTTAAGATTTGATGCTGATTCAGGGAATCAGCAATTCGGACATAGACACAGCTTTAAATGTTTTTTCTACATATCCCGAGGTACCAGGAGCAGTTCATGAATGATTCGTGGGGCAGATGGAGCATCCCACAGGAGCATGGGCGCCCCTTTGCTCAGCATTGAACCCAGAAGTGGACCAGAAGTACTTGTTCAAAGTTGTAATCAGGGAATAAAAAGTATTAAGTCAATGTTATCCATGAATATCTCCACATTTCCATCCGAGACATCACTTGCCTCCTGTGATGAATATATTATTTTGTAGTAGCTCTTATTACTGATCAGGTCCCAATTGTGTTAAATCCTGTATAAACACACAGAATAAGGTGGCATCTTCTACCCTAAAGAGCATATAACAATGGGTATATCTACACGAGATGCTTTATTGCATAGTAGATTACTGCATAGTAGTCTACTGGACAGTAAAGTGTCACTGCTTACATGTGCTCCTGTTTACTGTGCAGTAAATGAGTCTACTGTACAGTTAGCTATTACTTATATATACAGGTAGTAAACTAACTGTGCAGTAGGTATTGTGCAGTAAAACACATGTAGATGCCTGCTAGCAACACATTTGCTACTGGTGAGACTAGCCAGCAGGGGGCAGTCACAGGGAACAGGGAGCTTTCTGTCCATGGTCTTGGCATTGCTTAGCTCCCTGGCTCCTCCCAGGAGCTAGGGAGCTGGTCAGGGCTGGGACTGGGCCCCTGACCCTGCTCCCCTTATGGAGCTGGCTGCTCTGGGGAGTAAACAGGGGCTGGATTCCCAACTGTGGGTGTGGGAGTGCTGCTCAGGAGGGGTGGGTCCCCTGCTCCCCACAGGGTGCAGCCCCCTCCCTCTGCACAGCTCACGAACTGCCCCAACCCCTGCAGAGCCCACAGTTCCACCCCACAGGGGCCACAGCCCCCTCCCCAGGGCCAGACCTCCCCCCACACAGGGGACACAGCTCCCCCCACAGGGATGCAGATCCCTCCCCCCCATGCCATTCAGGGCAGCTGCCAGTAAGCTCTATGCCCCCTCACACACAGCTGCCCCACACCACAGACAGCTCTCAGGAAACCCATTGCCTAGCAGGGTGCTTGCTAGGAACTGTGTGTCCAGATGTGTACAGGACCAGGACAGCTCTGCCCACTGCAGAGGTAGCTCTCTCCTGGCCCTGTACATGTCAGGTCCCTTCCCAATGTGCACAGGGCCAGGAGACAGCTGCCACTGCAGCAGGCAGAACTCTCCTGGCCCCATGCCTAGTAAGACCACCCCATGCCCTTTGTCAGCCCCCAGGCTAGCAGGGTGGGTGAGAGAAGCCTGGAGCTTCCCCTGGGTGCTACACTGCAGCAGAGTGGGGCGGGCACAGACTTTTACTAGGATGCTCCCATTGGGCACATCCAGACGAGCACACATGTGCCTCTTGTGGCATCTCAAACCAGTTTAAAATGCAGCAAGTGGCACGCTAAGAACGAAAAAATGTTCCTCATGCTGCAGCATGGGTTCTAAATTTGATACCTGGATGTACAGGTATCAAAAAACCCAAAAGTAAATGCCAAAGTGTATAGATACTTAGAATTTATTTTATTATGATAGAGGCACTGGTAGGTTTCCACATTGCTTTAAATCTGTAAATATATCAACAAAACATTGCCCAACTGATATCTCTATAGGTGAGATAAGTGGTGAGACCCATGCAGAGAAGCCTGTCCAGGACCAGCACTCAGGACCCAGCTGGAGGGCAGATGAGGTGGCTGATCATTTGAGGCCAGGAGGACACACTTTGACAGTTCAAAGCAGACCACCACAAGGAATACATCTTCTGGGTGATAGCTGCCCAGATGGCAGAGCAGAGGCACCCCATCTAGGTCTAGCAGCCATGGGACCAGAAGTCCAAGGGGGCAGATGCTGTTGCAGGTGACAGCAGCTCACAGCCAGGAAGCAGTTCCCACTGCCAGAATGCTGCAGTGGGTAGAGGGTGCAGGAACCACTCCAGGTCAGGGCTGCTTCAGCAGTCCAGTTGGCAAAAGGGGTAGTGTTCCCAGATACCATCTGACTGGGCCCCAGAAACTCCTGAGGGCAAAGAGCCCTGAGCTACTTACCAGGGCATATTTTCATATTGCTGAGGCCAGCACAGAGCAGGTTTTATGTTGCTGGGGACAGCACAGGTGCTAGCCTCAGCCTCTAGCTCCCCTGGCTGCAGATCTGGGAGGCGCTGGGCAGGGTCATTTTGCTCTACGTGGCAAAACTTGCCCCACACCAAAGTGCATATCCAGGCATGTTCAGTGAAGCAAAAATATCTGGCACAAATTTGTGCCATTCCTATTTGAGTTTCTCCAAGCTCATGTGCCTACATGTGTGGGTGTGCCCACTGAGAGCAAATCTGCTCCCAAGAGGCAGCACATGTAGACATGCTTCCCTGTAAGCTTACTGTGCAGTAAACCTATTTCAAATTAATAGCAGTAGCTTTGGTAAGACGTTGATTTTTTAATAGTGACTATTGTGTGCGACACAAAGCATTTGTATAAGCAGAAGTATATCACTGAGGACTGCTTGTAATCTTTTCATGTGAGATCCTAGGAAAAAGGAGAATGTAGAAAACATATTACTTCATGGACCTTTTCTCTTTTGTGTCAAAAAAGCATCTCAACAAGAGCAAGAAAAAATAGAGCTGAGCCTAAGGTAGGCGTCAGCTCATTCATTTAATCTCTTCCCCCAAACGTATTTACTTTAGTTGGAAAAGTCTGAAGTTTTACAAATGCCTTCATCCAGACTATGGGGAGATGTAATTCAGGAAGAAATAGATGTGACCAGTCATGATAATAGGCTTTTTGCCATCTGCACTGTTAAAGCAGGAATCACAGGTAACACATTCAGAATGAAGAAAATAGAGACAGGAGAAGAAAACAAAAAATAGAAAGCAAGCAAGCAAGCAAGCAAGCAAACTAGCAAGATAGCAAGCTAGAGGCATGGATACTTAGAACGAAGCCTGGCACCACTGTTCAAATAGACATTAAAAATATATCAAAGGATTTGCAGCGTCTTTTCTTACATTTATGCTGTACCCGTTAAAGCAATTTTATTCTGTTTCACATCTGGTATTCCACAAGGGATCAGCAAGGCAAATGATTCGCCCTGTCATCTTACCCACTTATGAACAACAACACAAAAAAAGTACATCGAAAGCATTACTGATGCCATTTCATGCTGGTCTGGGCTACACCCTGTTTCTTTCTTCATCTTTCATCATGTGTTACAGCCAAGAGGCGCTGGTTACCGTCCTGTAGTAGCGTGCATCATTGCCAATAGAATCATGGCCTGTATTGCAGCATGCGGCTACACAGAGTGTGCAGAATGCTAAGAGCCTTTGCTTTGTTCTGATGATTCCCTTCAGCCCAAGGCTCAGGGGCAAGAAGGTAGAAATACCAGGAAAATATACATGCCTCATGGATTACACATGTACATTTTGTTATGTATGCTCTCACCTAACCAAGGTAGAAATTGCTTTAATTTACAGGTAAATCCAGCACCACTTGCTGACTAGAGAAGGACTTCAACATATGGAAAATGGCGCAGTTCTACAGGGAGGCCACTATATATGAAGCACTTGTAGCACAGCATGTTTGTGCCAACCCTGCAGCCCCAGAAACTGGCACAAGTAGTAAGGGGGAGTTCCCACTTTTATATAGAAAATCATAGGGGTTAGGGTCACAAGCCAACGGGCCAAAGGGAGGGAACTGGGAAAAGGTAACAAGATATCAACATATACTCAGCACTTCAATTTACCCCCCACACCTCTAGAGGTGTCACCAAACAAGCCTTCACTCCCTAGAGCACTCAAACAGCAGCCTGCAGCTGCTCCCAAGTCCGAGTCCAATGCCTTCTCCGGTCCACAGCCCTAGCTGACCAAGCCAGTGAGATCTTTAGCTACACTGCGCTCTTCTCTGTGCGGGGATGACCAAGTTCCACTAGCACCCTCCTCTACTCTTCCTTTTTCCCTCGGCCCCCAACCCCTGGAGGTTTCTAAGTGTTGCAGTCCAAATTAACAGACATCACAGTTCTGCAGACTGCCACCTGGTTCCTCTTGCTGTTAGGCATGTTACATTTACATTACACATTGAAGTTCCCAAAGATTGGAGAATGGGTATTAGGGCTGAGTATATGGTAAATGGATGGGGGACAGGGTAAAACTTTTATGATCATGGTAGATTCATATGTTCACACCAGGAGGAGGCTTACAATACTGGAGTGTTGAGGCTCTGGCAATAGCTGTTAGTGAGAATACCTCTTCCTGTGGGTCCTTTGTATTTTCTCCTTTGTATTTTGTGGGAACAGACAGTCTTCTTATGTTGTTATGTTAACATCTGGATGATCCTACTTCACTGGCCAGCATTAGCATGCTTGGAAATGTTAAGCATCTAGTCTTGAGGAATGCATCTTCCTCCTTTCTCCTTCATATACTTTATGCAGAGAATAGCAGGCGCTTCTGAGTGCAACTCAAGACATTTTTGCTTTCTTAATTTTTGCTAAAGAGAATTAGGTAGTTAACTTTTTTTTTTTTTAAAGGTTTCCACTCACATCGATTTGATTGCAGGATTAGGACTTTAATCATCATTAGCACAAAAGTGTTGTGAGGCTTAAGGTTGTCAGTGCTTTGAGACCTTTTAATGAAAGATGCTATAAAAGGTATTTCATGCATTTATTGCTAGCATTTGACAGCCCTCTGTCCACTCTCTGATGGTGTGTTATTAGCTTATTGCTATCTGTGGACAGAAGGTTATTACTGAATAGGTGCATAGAACTATGTTATCCTCTAGTGTCCATTTGTTACTATAAAAGCTTCTGTACAGACATCTGTAAAGTATATATTTGATCATGTAGCCTTCACATAGTAACTCTAGACAATGGTTTCTGTATACCATTCTACAATAATGTGAATGTTATACAGATTAGAAATAATTCTTCATCACCTTATGCCTATATTTCTGTACATACACATATATTACTTTTTTGAAAAGTCTTCTCTGCAGTCTTTTTCTTTCTTGATAAAGGACACGAACATACCTCTACTGAAATAGAAGAGGTGTTGGGCTTACCACAATAATTTGGCAGATTCAGAGATAAACAGCCCAGGTGTAACCTGCCTCAGGTTTACTTATAGTTATAGTGGATAGAGAAAAGCAATAATTACAGATTAGCTGACATGGTAAACCTCCTCTTTTAATTAAATGTAATTGCTTTGTCTGTCCATGCCCAAAGAGCAAGAAAATAAATTAATGCTGAAAAGCAGTACTAGACAAAGATCTCTCTCTTTCTTGTGCCCATGACTTAATCTATCTTCATAGATGGTAAAGCATATAGCAAATTTAATCCTCCCCGTCTTGCCTGGTAGAAAAACTATGTTCTATCTGACCCAAGGCAGATGTATACATTTAGCAAAGATATGAGCTGACTGTCAAGAAGGGCATATTGTGAAAAGGTCTTTGAACTGCTGGAGGCATTGTTATTAAATGTAAAATAAATGGTGGAAGAACTGAAGTCTCTTTTTACTGCTGGTGCTGTGATGTAGTATTCTCTCTACTTGGCAGTATTGCAGAATGTCGGGATCCAGGTCAACCAACAAGAGAGAATCCGTTCTCAAAAGTAATATTTTAAATTATTATTTATTATTAGTATTTACTTTGTCTGGGGAAAAAAGAGTTTAAAATACCATAAAATGAACTAGGTGGGGGGAAAAAAAAAAAAGATGACATGCCAGTTACCTTTCTTGGTAGTTGAAAAACAAAATCATGTGGGCTCACTGAAAGAACCACCCCAGACCTCCCCTCTTTTTTAACTGTTGAATATGCCACAATAAAGTGATTGGTTTCTATCAGAAAAGTTTGACCCCAGTGGAATTAAAAAGCTTTATCAAACCTTTTTGGTGTTTTTAGTTTGGAAACCTTTTCCAAGCTCTTCCCTCCCCCACCCCTTGAAATTCAAATATTGTCTTTTTTCCCCTCAAGGAAAGATTCAGTTTTTAAAAGGATATATTTTTATAGTTAAGAGCAATTCTGAAAGAAAGAAAAGGGGGCGGGTGAGGAGAAGGGGGGGGGGAGATTGGGCAGGGTGAGAGAGTGAGTGTCAATCAGAGAACAGTTCAAATGAAAAGAGAAAAAAAAAATACCTTCTCTTATATACTTATTTATTTCCAAAAACAGTCTTTGTCTTATGCCAAGAAATTAGACCTCATGCATTATGCATGAAATAAACCTTAGAAAAACCTCCTTCTCTTTTTCCTCCTACTCCTCTTCTCTGGGTGTTGACTTTCCTGTATGTCTTCTGAGTATTCTGAAGGACAGAACACTAGTGAAAAACACCTGGCATCAAACTTTAATAAACTCAGTCTGTAGCTTTGTAGTTGAAGAATGTCATTTGCAAAGCATCAAACACAGAGACACAAACAAAGAAGCAATTATTCAGATTTGTTTACACAGACTCTGTCTCTCGACTAGAAATAACTGTCACCAGAGCCAGAGACTGGCAATGAAAGGTTCATTGCTGATGCAGTGTCATTTGCCCCATCAAAGGATGTATTATGATATTAAGGTTATTATACCCTCAGAACAAGATCCAGCTGGCACCACTAAATTTAGCTGCACACTATGACGTGTGGGAACATCTTGCAGATGGCATTCATCTCATCTGCATTGGCAAAGGTAAAAGCAATATAATTTCATTACTTGCACTGAGTCCCCCTGCCATGTCTGGTGTGGATCAATGATACCAGAAAAAGATATATTAAACTGTTTGTTAGATGTCATTCACATAATGAAAATGTAGAAGTGATTTCATTCTGTGCGTGAACAACATAAGTGGCTGATCTGTCATCAGCTAAAAGCTGTGCTTTTGAATTCATCAGTTTTGTCAGTCTGCTAGGTGACTCCTTAGTCACAATCACAAAATGTATTGTAAGCGTAAAGGCATCATTTAGCTTCACCTATTAATGATTTAGAAATTATTTTTAAGTACAGGTATATAAATTCTACTCTCTTTAATTAGTGATGCAATGGAATTAAAATGAGATGAGGTCAATTTGAGGATTATTTTGACAGGATTCATTAAAGCCATTAATTAGCATTCTCTTGTTAAGAGCATTCTTTTTCAAAAGTAATATTTACGCTAACAAAGAACTAAAGCCAAATTTAGAAAACCTGGTACCTACTGTTATGTTTCTAAAATCAGTTTAGACACCTCAATTAAAATTCACTTCTGAGGGGATGAAAACCTCCCGTTCCAATAGAAATAAATGAGACTCAAAAGTCAGCAGCTTTGAAAATAAGGTTTCTCCTTATGTGGTCTATAGGTAGGACTTAATGGCAAGGTATAAAAAGCCTGGCCAAAGGACTAGTTCTTACCTATCCTAGTGTTCTAGTAACTGGAGATGGGTTTAGCCAAAACATTTTTTTTTTAAATCACATTTTAATCTGGGTTTTTAAACACCTCAAAACTGTTGCTGTATTTTAGCCCCAAGTGCTGGAAGGATAAGGGGAACATCTGCCCTTTAATGTGTATTTGCTAGCAATTCTAATGGATGAACTTGCAGGCAAAATTTGACCTAGAGTAATAAAGAAGAGATGGCACAGGGGTAAGTACTGTATGGGCTGATGTATTTCTTCAATAAGATATCTCTTACAGAAGAAGGATATAGTTGCTGAGTTGCTGAGACATGGAAAAAAAATCTTGTAAATTACAAAAAGGTCATTTTAAAAAATCGTATGCTTAACCCTTGATTTTATTTATTCTTATACTGGATTAAATCAGGATAAACTCCAGTTGATTTACACCAGGGTTCCATGAATACTTATAAAATGAGAAGCAGGCTTATGCTCCCTATGAAATTTATTAGCTGGATTAAAGTAGATCATTTTCTTTTTACTTACAGATTACTAAAGATTTCTGAAGAGTGATAAATTCCTTGAGTTTTCCCATCCACATAAAGGACATAGTTTAGCATTTCAATTCAGCCTCCTTACCCACATTTCCCCTGACAAGTGGCTGATTATGTTGAAAAGAAATGTCAGTTTTGGAATTCATTCCTCCCCTGTCTTTAAAATAATAACTTCCCATTAAATTTCAGTGAAGCTGCTTTCCTTGAGAATTCCTTCAAAGAGGAGGAGTGCCTTAAGGCAGCATGGTAATATATTCCAGATATGGGTAGAGCCTTGGAGCTTTAGCCATATAAGCTACAGCATGACTAAAACTACCACTTTACAGTGTATTGAAAGAAGCACCTTGTGTGATAAATCTGGACTCCAGAAAATTCAACATAAAAAAGATAGTCATTGAGCTAAATATCCCTTTAAAATACACCCCTAGACAATAAAAGCCAATGTTACTAGGAGAATACCTTAAGACTTAACAGACCTTCACAGATATAAAATAAAACCTGTCAGGAAGAAGCTGTCACTATGGAGATCCAGTCTCACAGTCAGTAATACTGTACAACCAGATTAGTATACGTTTCATTACTGTTAAACATTAGTTATTTCCCTGCCATATTTTCATATGTCTCTAAGTAGGTGAGGGAAAGAACTTACTATATGGCCAAATAGTAGGGTTAGACTTATTAAAGGATTTGACCACTAGAGGAGATGTTGATGTTAAGTTTAAAGCAATACTGTAACCCGGTCATAAATCTCTAGAGATCATTTTTTAATTAACCTTAGTGGACTTTGAATAGGTTTTAACTGTGTAAGGGAAGCAAACAATGTATGATTAAGCTCTTCTCATAGCTATTGTTTCTTCAAGTGGTGTAAATCGAGCTACCCCAACAGGAACTGAATAGATACTGTAGGGCTAGGGGTGGACATTCAAAAAGCGTGACCCTGAATTGATTCAATCTTCGCAAGTTAGTCTAACCTAGCTAGACTGAATCACTTTGTAATCACACAGACATCCCAGAAATGCAGGCACTAGAGGTATGCAAAGCAGTCCCTATTCGATTCAGATTTGGCCCAAATTGGGGATAGCGATTCGATTAGTTGATTTGGATTACTGTCCCCAATTCGATTCGGCCAAATCCAAGTCTGAAGATTTGATGCTGATTTGTAGAAACAGCAATTTGGACATAGAAACAACTTTAAACATTTTTTCTACATACTTTGAGGTAGCAGGAGTGACTCGTGAACTCTGTGATGCTGGGTCACATGGAGCATCCCACAGGAGTGCAAGGGGGCCCTCCATGTGCTCAGCAGCGAACCCAGAAGTACTTCTGGTCCACTTTCAGATCTGCCAGGGAATGTGCAGGGCCCCTGCCCCCATTCACCCCCGGCTTGACAGTTGGCTGCAGGGGGACACCAGGTACCACCTCCAGACCCAGGAGGTACCAGTCACTGAGCCGGGAGCAGTACAGGGCTCCCCCGCCCCTCGGGGTACTCCCTGGCTGACCCAAAAGTAGACGGGAAGTACTTCTGGTCCACTTCTGGGTCTGCTGCTGATCACAGTGGGGAGCCCCTGCCATGCTTCTGTGGGACACTCCATGCATCCCAGCATCACAGCATTCATGAACCACCTGCTACTTAGAGGTATGTAGAAAATACATTTAAAGCTGTCTCTATGTCTGAATCTTTATGAATTTTTCCAGATTGATTCAGAGGGTTCTATTTTGATTCAGAGAGATTAAAGGATCCTGTGATTCAATTTGGATTTGGAGATTCAGCCACTGAATCGGGCCAAATCTCTGCCAAATTGAGTCAGGGACTGAAGCTTTGACCAGCCCTAGCAGGCAAATGCCTGCAGTGACTCAGGCTAGAAGCAAGGGGGGGGGAGAGATGCAAGAGCAGCAGGGCTGAGCTGAGGGGGGCGTGGCCATGCCTCTGCAGGATTAGGGGGGGATTCCCCTACCCCCACCCTGGTCCCTGATAATAAAGCATTTATCAGCTCTGTTATCAGCATTTTTCACCCCATTAGAAAAAAGAAAAAGAACAACCTCTCTCATTAGTTCAAACTCTTCTTAAACAAAGAAGGAATGGAGGGACATTACCAGCTGAGCTTTGATTAACTCCAAAAATCTCAAAGCTGACAGCTGTCTGCTACAGCACAGACATAGTCACCATGTGGTCTGCTAGCTAATGCTGAGACATGTCTGTATAAGGCAGAGGGGACGGGGATCCCTACTTAGCGGGGAGTGGTGAGCAGGAGGAAGCCAGGCAGATGCTGCTGTGCCTGCAAGTCTCTATCAGAGCTTAATAGGGAGCAGGGGGGAGGGGCCAGCCCTGCTGTGGAGAAGAGAGCCCCACCCAGACCAGAGAGCATGCTGGGGGAGTCTAATTTAAACATGCCAGCAAAGGGTCTGGGACAGCCATTGCATAAACCAGCTTGATCCAAATCAGTTAAGTCAGTTAATACTACATTCAACCATGTTTATCTCAAACTGGTTTCAGCCATTTTCAAACTGGTTTCTGTGCACTGAACATCTGTTCTGCTACAGGTTTAAACCAGTTTCTGATCACTTATACTGGCTTAAGTGTAATGTCTGTCCCTAGCCTAGATGATTCAATTTTTGAGAGCCCAAATTAAGAGCAGGATGATATTCATAAGCATTTGTATGTTTAGGGAGCCTAAACCAACAGCTTCCTGGGTCAGAAAGCTCTATGTTTGTATAATACTAAACATACCATGGACATTATTGCAGTGTAGGTAATTAACAGTCACAATTATGCTAAAGTGTCTGTGACAGAGCATACTGCTTTCAAAGGAAAGCTCTGCCTTTGGGCTTCCCCAGAAAGGAGTATTATTTGGTCTCCCTTTCCCAAATGACCCCTGAAGCCAGCCTGGTATGACTTCTTGAAGGGCAAACCTCTGTCTTCAAAACCCTGAGTCTTTTCTGTCCCTGACTTACCCAGCAATCTATAGTACCCCCATCTTGGAGAGCTCTTTCTTTCTGGTCAGCTCCAAGTCTGCTGCCAAGTGTGAGATGCTCCGTGTGCCCCAGCATCATATCACACATAAGTATGTAAAATAAATAAATAAATAAAGCTGTGTCTATATCCAAATAGCCAAAACTTTCCAAATCTCTCTGAATCAATTCGGAGGGTTCTGATTCAATTTGGAGAGATTAAAGGGTCATCGGATTTGATTTGGATTTGAAGATTCAGCCACCAAATCAGGCTGAATTTCCACTGAATTGAATCAGGGACCAAAGCTTCGACCAGCCCTAATAGTTAAGCAATCACTGGCTGATAAAATGTTGCATAGGTGTCAGTTTCTGAAGGCATAATTTAGAACTGCTCCCAAGATTCTGGGGGAAAAGAAAGAACTACTTGTTTCTTTTTCCTTAGTTCTAAAAACAAGAACAATTCAATCAGACCAACTGATCTGGCCCCTGTTTTTTTTTTCCCCCTTTTAAATGAGGACTTAGGTCATGACAATACCTCTACCTTGGGGCAGAATAAAGTTTTTTGTTCAACTACTGCGAGCCACACAAACTGCTCATCTATATTACCTTGATGCTCTGATCACAAGCAAAATAAAAAGTGGTATTCCTAGATGTCAATTGAATAGAAAGAGGAAGCTGAACTGGAGTCCTTTCAGGAATCCATCCCACTACTTTTCTTTCCTTTTGTTTCTTGTTCTCATTGCAAGCAGTAAATACAGGAAGTAGGGTTCACAAAGGCTGCTAGCAGACTTCCTGTGCTTTCAGTTTTGCTTAACTTTAAGAAGTACTGGGCATGCTGATTTTCAGGAAAACTTCTAGTGGTGTGTTGAACTGCCAAAGGTGAACTAATGGTAATTTTAATATAGATGGTCCCTAAGTCAGGATTAGAGAGTATGCCTTGGGTTGGTCTTAGGAGCCTTAATATTCTAATTTTAGGGGGTGACTGAGCCTCTATTGCTGCCTCCTCCTTCAGTCTCACATGGTATTAAAAATACCTCACTATCTCCCACCTTCCTAGTCAACTGAGATTTGTATCAGGCCTCCCTTGTGTTCTTAGGGCTGTTTTTTGCCTCTCATACTTAATGCTTTAATTTTTTTTCTCTGACTAACTGGGAACTGGAAGAGCATTTGGTTTTAAATAAATACTATTAATATATGAATCATTACCTTTCCATTTCTGAAAGTTAGACTGCTCACAGAACGACAAAGAACCAACATGGAAGCACAATGAACATGTGTCAAAGCTTGTTCGAACAAATAATGACAGATTTCCCTCCCTGAGTCTCTTTTAATTGCTCAACTCAGCTATGGAATGATAATTACATTCCATATTCATCAGATCCCTTTTATGTTGTCCACCAATAGATTATTGCCAATGAAGTTTAATTAGCTTCAGGTTGCCAGTGCATTCTGATTTCTGAACAATTTTCTTCAGTCATTTCTATGGGAAAAAGAAATCCATTTTTTTTTCCAGAGGGTGCATCTACAGGAGCTATTAATGCAGCTCAATAAACTCTGGCCCCAAGCACAACATTATTATGTATTCCTGGAACTGCCACAGTTTGAGCTGGAGCAGAGCAGCCCCAGGCTTCCAGCAGGCTTGCGAGGTCAGCCATGGGCCCCGGGTGGTGGAGGGCCTGGCTGGGGCACCAGAGTGCCCAAAGAGCAGAGCTGTATGGCTAGGCAGTAGGCAGGGGTCTGGCCCCATGCTGCCTGGGATGACTAGGTACAACATATGTTTAAGCCAATGTTTACAAGTGCATTTATGTGTGTCATGGTGGGAGTCCCTAGAGATGCCTGTGATGCCCCTAGGGCCTTGTGACCATGCCAGCTTCACCATGCAGGTGCCTTCTAGTCTTTCCTGCAACATTTTGATGGTTAAGATAATAGATAGTAGATAGGGAGGCTGCCCTCAAGTTATTATGCAGTCACAGTCCTGGTGGACCCCACTAAACCATGTGTGTTCTTAGACGCCTTGCTGGATCCAGCTCTAAGTGCCTCGCGGGACACCCCAAGCCTTATGAGCTAGATGCGTGGCTCCAAAACTGCCCCTTTACCACACCCCATGCCTTGCAGGTGGTATTCAAATGTTGTTCCTCTGAGGCCTTGATCTAGCTTGGCCTCCTGTCATCAATGGACTCTCTGCTAGAAGGAGCAGACAGCCAGGTCTGACCGCTCACATAGGTTTCTGGCTGTATTACAGGACCTTCACCTTATCCAGGAGGTGCACAGCCCCACTAGGGGTAACGCCTTGCTGGACCTGGTCCTGGCCACTGGGGATGACCTGGTGTGGGGACTGCAGGTCCTGGACCACCTGGGCAATAGCCATCATCACCTGCTGGATTTCACTATCTAGCACAGGGTGTCAAGGGCTTATAGCAAAGCTAAAGCCTTTGACTTCAGAAGGGCCAAGTTCAATGACCTTCAGAGATTAGTGGGGGAGGCACTGAGGGCCCAGAAGGTAGAGGAGATGGGAGTCCATGAAGGATGGTCATACCTTAAAGGAGTGATCCTCCCAGCCCAAAGGGTAACAGTCCCTGAGAGAAGCAAGCGGGGTAAGAGTGCTCAGAAACCCCCGCGGCTTAGTAAGGCCATTCAG
>NW_005841965.1:1455208-1461740 GCF_000455745.1 Alligator sinensis
CCAGGGATAGCTCTGTCAGGCCTCAGGTCAGCGCAGATGTAGTTAGGGATCTTCTGGAAGGGCTAGACATTTTTAAATCTGAAGGTCCAGATGCCCTCCACCCAAGGGTGTTGAGGGAGCTGGCAGGGGTCATAGCAGAGTCCTTGGCCTGGCTGTATGATCATTCGTGGCCATCTGGCCAGGTGCTGGGGGATTGGAAATGAGCTAACGTGGCCCCGTTTTTAAGAAAGGGAAGGAGGATCCAAGTAACTATAGGCCCATAAGCTTCACCTCAGTCCTTGGGAAGATCTTAGAGAAAATCATCATCAAGAAGCACATCTGTGGAGAGCCAGCAGGGGAGATCATACTCAGGGGCAACCAGCATGGGTTCATCAAAGGCAGATCCTGCCTGACCAACCTGATTGCCTTTTATGACCAGGTAACTAAATCCTTGGATGATGGTGTCACCACGGACGTAGTCTTTCTAGACTTTAGGAAGGCCTTTGGCACTGTCTCTCACCCCATACTCATTAATAAATTAAGTGACTGTGGCATTGATGTCTACACAGTTGGATGGGTAAAAAATTGCCTGATGGGGTATACCCAGAGAGTAGTGGTGGACGGGTCATACTCAACCTGGTGAGATGTGAGCAGTGGGGTATCCCAGGGCTCAGTCCTCGGGCCCACACTGTTTAACATCTTCATGAGCGACTTCGACAAGGGAGTTGAAAGAACATTGTTCAAGTTTGCTGATGACACAAAGATGTGGGGCGAGGTGGACACACTTGAAGGGAGAGAGAGGCTGCAACTAGATTTAGACAGACTACAGAAGTGGGCAGATGAGAATAGGATGGGGTTCAACGTAGACAAGTGCAGGGTACTGCACCTTGGGAGAAGGAATCCATAGCATATATACAGGCTGGGGAGTTCCCCTTTTGAGAGCACAGAGGTGGAAAGGGATCTTGGAGTCATTATTGACTTCAAGATGAACATGAACCGCCAATGCCAGACCGCAGCCAGCAAAGCCAGCCATACCTTGTCAAGCATCCAAAGGTGCATCTCAAGCCGGTCCAGAGAGGTGATACTCCCCCTCTATGCGACATTGGTCAGGCCACAGTTGGAGTACTGCATCCAGTACTGGGTGCCATGTTTCAAAAAGAATGTGGCCAGTCTGGAGAGAGTTCAGAGGAGGGTCACCCATTTAGTGAGAGGGCAGCAGGACAGTACCTATGAGGAGAGACTGAGGGACCTGAACCTGTTCAGCTTCGGCAAGAGGAGGCTGAGGGGGGACCCGGTGGCTGCCTACAAACTCATCAGGGGAGATCAACAGCAGATAGGAAGAACCCTATTCTCCCCAGCACCACCTGGGGTGACAAGGAACAATGGTAATAAGCTGGTGAAGAATAGGTTTAGGTTAGAGATCAGAAGGCAATATTTTACAGTTAGGGTGGCCAGAATCTGGAACCAACTTCCCAGGGAAGTGGCCCTCGCCCCTACCTTGGGCAAATTCAAAAAGAGGTTAGATGATCACCTATCTGGGGTCTTGTGAATCCAGCATTCATTCCTGCCTGTGGCAGGGGATCAGGCTAGATGTTATGTTCAGGTCCCTCCTGTCCCTAGCTACTATGAAACTATGAACTATGAAACCACAATAGCATTGTAGGTAAAACTCTGCCCCTTTAAGGGGCAAGCATCCACCTCAGCAATGTGTGCCCCTAGTCCCAGATACTTTAGGAGCTCCTAGAGCCCCTCAGTCTTACCAGCAGCAGAATGGCAAACAAGCATCTCTGAATAGGGCTCCTGCAAGAGCTTCTTCCCCCTGGTTGCTGCCAGAGCACTACCTCCTATCTCAGCCCTTGGGCTTATATGTACCCAGGGCCCTGCCTCATTCCAGTCAGCTGACCAGGTGCAGGTGTTAGCTAATTCCCTCATTAGCCTGCTGCCACAGCAACCTGCACCTGCAGGGTTTCTGCCTGGGTTTTAGGGTCCTCTAGGCAGCTTCTGCTCTTAAAGGAGCAGGCATACCTTAGTGCCCCACAACAAGATAAAGTTATTTTCATTACTGTAAGACAATACTGTTCCCAACAGTACTTATAGTGGTAAAAATTAGTTTGCTGCAGTCTAATAACATCACAAATGTAGACTGGGATGCTTTACACCACAGCAAATTAGTCTTGCATTTAGCAAATTAAGTGCATGTGTGGATGCACCCAGAGTGCTCTAACTGGCTTTTGCAGAATATAAAATATCTTTGGAAGGAAATGGGAAGATCCCAGTTCAATTCTTCTCATTCCCCTTTCAATCTGTCAAAATAGAGACTCAGCAGCAATCCTTGATGAAAGAAAAGATTGAATCCTTACACTAAGTATTATATTGTATTATACAATAAGAATCATTTCTTCAAAGAACAAAATTCAGCCTATATTTGGTGAAAGTTGTTTTTATATGCCACAGAGCATCCTGTGCTAATAACAAAAAATTTGAAATAAAGAGGTATTTTTGTTTCTTTGTACATATAAGAGAAAATCCTTTGTAATTTAAAAATTAGTTTTAGATATTTAAAAACGTATCTGGTATTCATGTTCTCAGGCTTTTTTTTTAAGATAGGAAAAGATTATGTTTTCCTTCAAGTTGTCAAATTTGAATATGACGTTCATTTCCACCCCTTGGTGGGTTTTTTTTCCAAATGAATGTCTATTACCAAAAACTGCTCAGGAAAGCTGCTTCCCTACTACCACATAGGAAAGGTCATATGTTTCTTTTGTTTGGCTCATTAAATAATTATTTCTTTATTAAATGTCCCAATCTAGTGCTCTGCTATTATGCTCGGTAATGCATTTCAGTTGTGGTCATCCATTTCCAAAGAAGAAAAAAAAATCAGAATAATAATTGGCACAAAAGTGCCAAGAGCAAAACATGCACTGTATTCTGGTATTAATGCATTGATTTGAAAAGTATACAGTTTTCAAAAGTTGTCAATATACAGATCTCTGTGAGGCTACTTACACTTTCATATAGACGTAAAGTTCTGTGATGTTGATACAAAATATAAATATGGCACTTTTCCCCTTTAAAATATGTATTTACACAATTTATGCTATGCTATTTGAAAATAAATGCGAATTGCCAGACATGCACTGTTAACTGCATGCTGTAGGCACTATTTTATGATGTCTGTACAGACTTCTGGTATGGACTACTTTTTAAAACAGTACATTTCCGTATCACAGTAACATAAAAAGAAAAGAACATCTGCCTTAAGCTTAGTGCATCTGACATGAGATTTGAGATATAAACCAGAAATGTAAAAGGCTGTAGGCTATATGCTGATTACTGATGAAGAAAAATGCTAATTAAATCTTGCAACGTGTTCAGCAACATTGTTTTCCATGAGAAAATTCAGATTCATTAAATCAAAATATGTTGTGGAAGCATGCTGTTTTCAATGAAGTTTTGGTGAAAAGACATACCAAAATGAAGTATTTAAAGTTTATAGCTTAAATTTGATATTTTTGAAATGTTTTAATTCAACATTAAATTGTTCCATTTATTTAAACTTTTATATCCCAACAGAAATTGCAACATTATAACATATTAATTTTTATATTAAATTTTGGTTTGGCAAATTAAGCATTTTTGGTGTTTCCAAATTGTTTCCCCCATCCCCCAATTCCATGACATAAGATCTGATAATTCAATTTTCCAGTATGCCCAAGAAAGAAAAAAAGCTTCAATATTTCAAGTTTTACATGGCGCAGCAATACAGATTTCCATTCAAATCATTATAATGCTTGTCTGTTTTAGCTTAGTCTTGTTGGCATGAGTAGAAAAAAGCAATGATGAGATGGCAGCATAACTTTACTATGTGCTGGAAACCAAAATAGAAGATGTCCAGGGAACCTATTTTATTAACTTTTCTTAGGTTTATGAGAAGTCTGAATTGTTTACCTGTGCTTAATACCATTTTATTAGAGACTTTACTGGGGAAAAATTGTGTACAGACTATTACAGATGATGCTTAATATCATTTTTTTTATAATAGAAAAACTGCGACATCAATATTTGCCCAGAGAAAGCTACCATGGTCCTGAGACTAACACTGAAGAGCAATCCTACTGCTTTCTGGTGCTACACCTCTACCAGTGTGTGCCAAAGCAATTATCCAAGTTCATTAACCTGAGGAATATGAAAAAAGTAACTATAGAAAATGTCAATATTTTTCAATATATGAAAAAACAATACGTGATGCCATATTGTTTTTTCATATATTGTACCAGGGCATAATGGTAATGTAATCCCTGAAACTGGCACTTTAGTCAACAGTTTGACAGTAGGAAAGACAGAAAAGAAGAAAAAAGGAAGAAAGTGAACGGATAATATTTGATGTGTTAAATTAAATACCTGATGAAAATTGCAATGCTTTATTCTACAATCCAGTATTTGACAAAACCATGTGTTTAATAAAATATTTCTTAATATTCTAAAATATATATTTGCTTGCATTCCAATAGATTCTTGGAGTATGTTGGGGATAACTTTTTGATACAGATGGTAAAGAGTCCAATGAGGGGAGCTTTTCTTGACTTTCTGCTCACAAGCAGGGAGGAACTGGCTGAGAATGTGAAGATGAAAAGCAACTTGGGTGACAGACACTACAAAATGATACAGTTCTAGATCCTAAAGGGAGAAAGGAAGGAGAGCATCTGAATAAAGGTAGCAAACTTCAGAAAAATAGACTTCAGTAAATTCAGGGAACTCCCCACGAAGCACATCTGAAGGGTAAAGTCCAGAAGCGCTGGCTGTACTTTAAGGAGACCCCTCTAAGGGAACAGGAGCATGCTATCCTGATGTGATGGAAGGATAGGAATTTCAACTGGCTAGACAGCACTCTCTTCTATGAGTTGCAACTCAAAAAGGAAGGCTACAAAAGGTGGAAATTTGGTCAGGAAAAAAAAATATCATGCAGAAGTACAGGGAGAAAATTGGGAAAGGCAAGGATGATTTCAGATGCAGCTGCCAAGAGATATAAAGGCAGTAAAAAGAGATTCTAGGAGGAAGACCAATGAAACAGTAGATCCCTAACAGAATACAGAAGACAATCTAGTTACGACGGAAGCAGAGAATACTAAAGTACTTAATGCCATTTTTACTTGTCTTCACAAACAGGGGTGATGGCTAGAAAATGCTATTTAGAGGTTTGCTTTTGGAAATTGGCTTGTAGATAAAATAGATATTGTATTAGAACAATGGTCCAGGGGAATGGCAAAAGTTAACTGATTTCTGAAAGCCTGTTTGTGACAAAAGTTTCCTTCAAGAGCCAAAGACAAGCAGCAAGCAGACACACAGGCTGGGAAATTGAAGACATTAACCACTGTATTCCATAATAGAGATAAGGGACTCTGCTGTACTAGCCAGGTCACAGTGTCCAGATTTCTGGCTTTGGGGAACAAACCAAATAAGGATATATGTGTGTGATGGGTTTGTCAAACAAAGGAATATGCTGACAGGACACAACATGGACAGTATGATAACCAGGGATCTGGGTTTTCCGTTTCCCACAGAAAAAAACAGTGAAAACCACGGATTCCCTGTTTTTATCAGAGAAAATGCAGATTTCTCTTTTTAGCAGAGAAATCCGCCAATTCTCCGCTTTTGCAAAGAGCTCTTGCAGGCTGACATAGCTCCAGCCTGCAAGAGCTGATTGCAAAAAGGGTGGGAAACCCCCAGCCCTGGCTGGAGGGAGAGAGAGAGGGGGGAGGGCAGGGACTGGGCCTCTGAGGCAGCCACAGCTGGGCTCAGGCTCAGGCTTGCCCTTTGCCCGTGGATCCTAGAGGTAAGTGGGGCTATGGGGCAGGGCTGGGGAAGATGGTTGCGAGGCTGGGGGAGTGGAGGGTGCTGCCGGCCCCAGGTGGCACATCACAGCTAGAAGCAAGGCCAGGGGGTGAGGAGGGCTAGGAGCTAGGGCCAAGGGGTGCCCCTCTGTGTGGGGGCGCTTTGCAAGCAAGCCATGCAGGGTGCAGTGTGATGGTGCCCGCCATATGCGGGCTGCTGCCCAGGGGAAGGGGAGGGGGAGGGGGAGGCTAGCATGAGGATGGAGCACAGCTCTGGCAGCCATGGTGAGGGATGGGGGCACGGGGGGGTTACACTACCACTGTGGAGCCATGCCTGGAGCTGTGCGGCCAGCAACTGGGCAGAAGCAGCAGTGTGGTGGTAGCCGGGCAGCATGCAGCCATCCCCACCACCACCTTGCACTGCTGTTGCTGGCCACACAGCTCCAAGCATGGCTTAATGGCAGCAGTGAGAGGTTTTGTAGGTAGTGGCAGTCACCACTGGCATGGGCAGCCACTGCCGCTTACCTGTGGGGCTGCCTCTGCCAGCAGTGACAGCCGCTGCCTACAAAACCTCCCACTGCCACCGCAGAGCCATGCTTGGAGGTGTAAAGCCTGCAGCATGGTGTGGCGTGGGATGGTGGTGGGAATGGCTGTGTGCTGACCAGCCACCACCATGCTGCCACTGCCACCCAGCGGCTAGCTGCACCGGCCCAAACCATGCC